>NW_005875375.1:0-12371 GCF_000147115.1 Myotis lucifugus | reverse complement strand
AGTTCCAGCATGTCAGCAGAGCGAGAATCATCTGGAAATGGCTGAGGGCAATTCCCCAAACCTGAAAAGGATGCATTAAATGATTGTTTGCTGCCAGATAGCTAAGGACATCTCAATCTACATGTTATTGCCTCCTACTGGCCAAACACTTGAACAGCGGTAGGCAATTTCACCAATCTGACAATGGATTCTGTATACCCTTTGATGTGTATATCTACCTTGCCTTAGGACAATTTGTGTTAATAAATAGCAAGGGTTCCTGAGACAAGGAGAACTTAGTTCCTTTAGCTAAGTCTTCTCTGACTTCCCATAATGCCTTCTAAAATTATGTTTCGTCTCTGGACTCTTGATTAATTTACACACAGCGCTTCTCCAGATTCCTGAACCCTTCTAGATGCTGGATTAAGACCATCGGCATTACTTTTCCATGATGCTTCTGCCTGTCCATCCCAGCTCAGTCCTTATACCACCTTGTTGGCTGGTTTTCCAAGATAATGTCAGGAACCTCCCCGGTGGCTGCCAGTTTCCTCCAGATAATGCAACGAATGTTTCAAACTGGCCTTCTGGCCAAAACTCAACACCCCTCTCATGTCTGAAATGCTCCATTAGAAAACCTTCCCTGTCTGGGCTGAGCGTCATTCTCTCCTGTGATGCATACACTCCTCGGACACCAAGGGCTCACCTTCTTCCTGCTAATGCATTTATTAGAGATCTTCCCTGCAATGCAGTAAGAGTGGAGAAAACCCCAGACAATAGGGGTGGATGCATTCATTTTCCGTGGCTGTTGTAACAAATGACTACACACTTGGTGGCTTAAAACAACAGAAATGTACCAACAGTCCTAGAGGCCCGCAGTCCACAATCACTACGACTGGACTGATATCAAGGTGTTGGCAGGGCCATGTCCCTCTGGCGGCCCTGGGGAGGGTCCTTCCTTGCCTCTTCTAGCTCTGGCAGCTGCTAGTGTCCTTTGGCTGCGTCACTCCAATCTCCAAGGTCAGCATCTTCAAATCTCTCTCTGCTTCCTGGGTCCTCCTGTGTGACCGTGTTCTCTCCCTTTGCCTCTCTTATGAGGACACTGTGGTTGCCTTTAGGGCCCACCTGGATACTTCGGGCTCATCCCCTCTCACACGATCCTGAGCTTAACCACATCTGCAGAGGCCCTTTCCCCAAATAAGGTCACATTTACAGCTTCCAGAAATTATGATCTGATATCTTTGGGGAACATTTTTCCGCTTCATCGCACTACAGTGGGTCACATGAGGCACCAGGTGAGACAGGAAGTACTGTCTATTAAACACCTACTATGTGATGGATGCTTTCCTAAAAGCAGCTTGGAGCGCTCAATATCCTAATTCCCATTTTATTGATGATGTCGGCATTTAAAAAACAACCACAATAAAACAGGCTTAGAATAGTAGCAGCATTTGTTTTCTTCATTGTAGATGATATGGTAATTCATCAGCCTGACACAGAGCACTCCCTGTTTCCTCTGCTTGCATCGCCTGTCTCCCATTCCTGAAACTGGCTAACACGTTCTTGCCTTTCAAATCTCAGTTCAATCCAATCTCCAGAGGGGCCTTCCCTGCCCTCCAGGGTGGCGGGGGTGAGGGGGGGTGGAGTGGGGAGGGGTAATACTTTGGGTCCCCGGATACCTGGTTTGTCTGTGCTCTCTAATCAATGACTTGCTTTCTGTCCAGGACACCATGGCTCCTCTGAAGGCAGCCCCTCCCCCTGACCTTGCACGGGAAATAGTAAACGTTTATAACTTACAAGGTGACAGGAATGAGGCTCAGAAAGTTCATATAATTTGTCTGAATTTGCACAACCAGAGGTTTTCTTCCGTATTAAATGGACTCATTCCCCTTTCAGAAAATTGGGAGAGTGCAGTGAATTTCCCCTTACTCCCACCTCCAGACCGTGTTAAGAGCATCAGACCTATTCTTTACGGCTTTTATTATTTAATTTTTGTTGTTATTGAGTTGGTGGTCTTTTGGTGTGTTTTTTTGTTTGTTTGTTTGTTTGTTTGTTTGTTTGGGGTTCTTTTGTTGATGCTTTTTAAAAAATTATGGTAAAATATTCATAACATAAAATTTACCACTAAACCATTTTTCTAGGCCTCTTTTTATTATTTCAGATGTGCCTAATGGTGTCCATAAGACATATGGTATTTTCTGTGATTTTTTTTTTACCTAATAGTATCATACTGACTGTATACTTAGACAACTTGCATTTTTACTCAAAATATACCTTTGAGATCTCCCTCTCTAGCAGATATAAATTCCTTGCTTTAGGTGACTGTGTTTTATTCCATCTTATAAATACACCATGCTATTTATTCTTTCCCCAATTTATGAACTTGAAGGTTGATTTAAAAATTTTTATTATAAAAAGAGCAGCTTTGCAGGAAGATTCCTATGCACGTTCCTCATTTCACATAGACAAGTGCTTCTGCAAGGTGGGGAGTTAGAAGCCCCACTGGGATTTGCTCCTAGGCCTGCCCGTCCACCATAGCCAGCTTCTGGCTACAATTCTAGCAAAGGATCGCAGCAGAGGTGCTAGACGGCTGAGCGGTTCCACTTCTCAGGCCAGATGATGCGTAGAACGCTGAGAATAGAGAATCTGACAGGTCTAACAGAATCATTAAAGGGAGAATCAATTTCAGCTCATTCACCTTCTCATTTACTAGGACCTCATTACAGGCCTCACACAGGCCCTACGTCTGCCTGTCTAGCTGTGTGACCTTGGGCACGTCCCTCTCTGGGCCTGTTTGCCCCAGTGTAAGTGGAAGGTGTGGAACAAGATCATGACTGGGACCATGTAGACCCTCGTATTGGAGGATACTCAGGAAGCTCCCCCTTCTTTGTTACTGTGTCCCGTGCTATGACCGCATCTCCCAGTCCTATCATTTTTTCCCTTTGCTCCCCACATACATTCTACAGAAGCCCCTTGTACCCCATTGCTGCTGCCTGGGTCACCCCAGCTCGGTCACCATCATTTCTTGTCCGGACTACAGTGATAGCTTCCACATTCCTCTTTCTATTTCTGCTCAAGCTACACCTGGCAAATCTGTCCTATTGATCTCAAAATTCATGCCTGATCTTTTCATTGCTCCTTTGCTTACAACCCTACAGTGTCTGCCCACTGCTCTTAACACAAGTCCTTGTGACTTGACCCTGCCTGTCTCTCCAGTTTCAACTCACACTCCCCTCAGCCCCACCACTTTGGACTTCTTTTGTTTCCTGGGTTGTTCGGGCTCCCCTGGCCACTGGGCCTTTGCACAAAGCTGTTCTGTTTGGCTGGAAGGCCCATCACCCTTCATCCCTTTAACTGGCTAATTCCTACTTACCTTCCACATATCATTTTAGAGTCACATCCACACAAAAGCCTTCGCAAGTCCCTTGATCAAATTTCCCATTTTTCATAGTTGTTGTGTGTTTTTTTTTCCCAACAGATTGGAATCATATTTATCTGGGGAGTTACTTGATTAAAGTCTGTGTCTCTCACTAGATTGTAAAGCAAGAGGAAAAAGTGTTCCCCATTGTAGCCACAGTGCTTTGCACATAGTAGATACTCAATAAATGATAGTGCAGCCCAGCCGGTGTGGCTCAGTGATTGAGATCAACCCATGAACCAGGAGGTCACTGGTTTGATTCTTGGTCAAGGCACATGCTTGGGTTGCTGGCTCGATCCCCAGTCGAGGGCATGCAGGAGGCAGCCGATCAATGATTCTCTCTCATATTGATGTTTCTATCTCTCTCTCTCCCTTCCTCTCTCTGGAATCAATAAAAACATATTTTAAAAAATAAATAAACAATGGTGCAGCAATGAATAAAAAGGGGGGTGTATACTGCTAGTGTCATTACATCTGCTGCTGGGCAGCAGTAGCAAGGGCTGGGAACAGATTTGAATTCCTCAGATCCTTAGTGATTTTATTGAAAGAGAGGGGGTGAGAAAAGCAAGGAGGGGAACATGTCGATCAAAACACTTGTTAGACCAATAATAATTCAACACATTTAACCTCTCTGAGCCTCAGTTTTCCTCTTTGCCAAGTAGGGACAATAGTTGTTCCCACCCACATCCTATGGCTGTTATGACAATTAAATGAGGCACCTGTGTGCCAAAGTACTTAGCATTTAACTGACACGTAGAAAGTGCTCGGTGGATATTTCCCATTTACAGTGGGGCCTTGACTTACGAATGTCCTGACTAACGAGTTTTTTGAGATACCAGCTGTCTCTCGGCCGATTTTTTGCACTGAGTTGACAGAGTAATTTGAGTTAACAAGCTCCTTAACGAGCTCGGTCTTGGAACGAATTAAACTCGTAAGTCAAGGCCCCACTGTATTCTCATAGGAGCAGCTCAGTCAATGACAGCTGATGTGAGAAGTGCTTTGATTAGCCCAGATTTGTGGATTCAAGAATTTAAATGCATAGTGTCCTTGGACCCTCATATTAGCTTACTTTGTCAAGTTGCTCCTGAAAACCAAACACGCCGGATGGCCTAGGGTTGAACCCACCACACCACACCCAGCGCTGCTCAGAGCGTGGTCCATGGGCCTGCAACACCCAGGAGCTCCGTAGAAATGCAGAATCTCAGGCCCCAGCCCAGACCTATGGAACCAGAATCTGAATTTTATACAAGACCCCTGGGCATGTTGAAGACTCATTAAAGCGTGAGGAGCACTGAGAGCAAGCCAGTCAGACACCCTTGCCATGGGGCCCTGATTCCTCATGTACCCTGCCTGCGGTCACACCGCTAATAAGGGCACAGGTGAGGTCTGAACCCAGAGTCTGGGCGCTCGAACCTTCTCTGCGCTGACTCACGTCTGTCTGGTTCCTTGCTGGAGTGAATGGCAGGGGCCCTCACGTGGCTGACAGCCTCAAACTGAAAAGAAAACTAACGGGAAATGCACACACAGAAAGCCAGGTGCTGTGCCGAGGGAAGGCACAGGTGAGGGTGCCAGGGGAACCCAGCCACAGCCAGGACTCACTGGCAGCAAAGCTTTGCAGTGTGAAGAGGAGCAGATACAAAGGTGAGACAAAGCCTTCAGGAAAGGCCACGCAGCCACGGGACAGGGTTTGGGGGGGGGGGATGGCTGAGTGGGGCAATGGGGGTGAGGAAACATTAGCCATGGCCAATGTGAAGAGCAGAGAGCCAGGTGCTGCAAAGATGACAAGGTCCTCCCTTCTGCTTCTGGAAATTGCTACCCTAGGGGCAGGGTCCACAGACCTGACACTACCCAGTGATTTCTAGAAGAATTTCTGGAACTTTCTCATGCATTCCCTCAACTGGTCTTCATGATAACCCTGAGAGGTAGGCAGGAGCCCTGCTTTACAGATGAGCAAGGGGTGCTCAGAAAACCAGCGATCCAGCTTAACCTTGTGTCAGGCTTTCGAATGAATGCACGGTACAAGGCAGCATTTCCCTTCTCATTGTATCACATTGATGAGTGGCTCCATCCTCATAAGGGATTTTTTTAAATATGGACATACCTGTTTTCTCTACTTATCCTTAGGAGATGAGCTTGAAGAGGTATCTAGGTTTAATGATGTGGAAACCGAGGCACAGAACGGCTACGTCAACTTGACTAAAATTATGCAGTAAGTGGCAAAGCTTGGGAATCAGTGATAATAATAATAGTAACAACATTAGAGAGTGCCTATTACCAACAACATGATAAGCCAGGCACTTTGCTAGCATTCTCTCATGGAAGTCTTTGACCAACCACAGAATTGGGTACGGTCTTTGTGGGAGTTGTATACCTGGGCTGACTGAGTCCCCGGGGGTTGAAGATTTAAGGGGAACCATGCTCAGAGCCCAGGTCCCAAGACAACAACAGTCTAGGATGACGAATGTGGCAGCCCCGAAAGCCAGCTCGGTCTCTCACTTCCCAAATAGAAACATGCCTTTAATTATATCAGTTTAACTCGGCACAGGGAGGGGTCTGGTGACAGATGATCCGAGCCTGCAAGCAGCAAGCCTTTTCAAGCTGTGCTTCCATGCCCCTGGTGCCCTTCATTCTATTTGTCACCTGGTTGGCAGCTGTCACCCCGTGATTGAGCTGAGCAGCTGACACCATGCATTTAGACAAAATCACCAGGTTTCCATGTTTTGATTTTCAAGCTTATTGATGTCTAAAAAAAAAAAAAAAGCAAGGAGATCTAATCTCTGGGGATCAGAGTTTGCACCTGCTGAGCTGAGGAGAGAGAGAATTCACTTTTATCGGCCACCTGCTGTGAGGTGTCATTGCACAATAGCCCTGCGCCATGATGTTTTGGAGGTAACATTTCATTAACTTGCAGGGTGTGACAAATGGGCATCAAGTGCCCAGCATGTGCCTGACACAAAGCATGGGCTCACATGGACAGAAGTCCATGTCAATGATGTTGTTATGAGCAACACTGTAAATCTGTGCAATAAATCCATATTTCACAGCTGTAGCCTGACTTAGCCAGTGCCTGGCACAGAATAGATGCTCATTAAATACTGGTGGAATGAATCAGTGACTGAATAAATGAATGAAACCAAGGAGGTGGCTGTGATTATTCCCATTTGTAGTGGCTGTTTGTTGTTCTCTTTTTGGCTAAAAAAAAAAAAAAAAAGAGCACCCTAAAGCTCCTTCCTTCGCCTGGAGCATTTTCCTCACCTGATGAGGCAGAGCCCATTTCCCACTTATAAGGAAAATGTCAAATTACTGACTTTTGCAGGTCTCGGTGGCTGCCAGGCTCTGCCCAGCTGTTATGCCTGTTCCAGATGAAATTGGAGCTACGGGCACCAAGAAATAGGGCACAAGTGAAATACATTTTGAAAAAAATGGATGATGGCTGTGGTGGCAGCTTCTACTGCTATCCCGGATGTAAAGGACCGCTAACCTAACAGCACATCCAACGTCTGGGGTTGGTGCTGTAAACCATGCTGCAGTGATGTTGGGAGATTTGGGGAGTTGAACCTGATTCTCTGGTCCTCAGGGGGTGAGCTTCCTTACGACCCGCAGGCTTAGCTTCTGTTGTCTGTGACCAAATTCCCCAACCACTGACCCCATCACAGGCGAAAGAAATGATGCTGAGAAGGTGAAGTGACTTGCCCAAGACCACACAGCTGCTCAGGGACAGAGCCCGCTTACAAGTTCAGGTCTGGAGATTCTAAAGCTCAAGCGCTCTGAGCTTCACCGAGCTTCTGAAAAGCAATACATTCCAATTAAACCGCTTGACTGCTGAGAATGCAAATCAAATGCCTGGGTGCAGAAGTCAATAGTCCTTTCCCTGATTGGTGCACATACACACCACATCGTCACATGGACGAGTGGGCATGTGTGGGCCCGCCGGGCACACCTCTCTGTGGCTGCTCTGTACAGAGCCAGCCTCTCCATCTGGGCCTCCGAGTTCTGGTTAAAAGGAGAAACCCATTTGTCGAGCAGTCATTAAAAGAACCTGTGAAACTCAGGCAGCATGGACTCAATGTTTAATTGGGTTCAAGTCAGATAATTACTCAGCTGCCCATAAAATTCATTTTAGCTTATTAAATGGAGCTTCCAAAATAGCACTGCGTGGGCAATTTGTCTAAAGGAAAAGCGTTTTGGGCTGAAACCTGGGTCCTTTCTTGCCCAGTAGCCAAAGGACTTGAGCAAGCGACTCACCGTCTCTGGACCACAGTTTCCTTGTCTTTAAATGGTGTCCTATTTATACCTGCCCAAGGCAGTGTCAAGGATGTAAATGAGATGTTTTTGTAAACTGTGGCATGGCACAGAGAAGGTGCTCAATAAATGGATATAGGGATGTAAGAAGGATTCCCTTAGGAGAAATTCTCAGAAGTCAAGTTACTGAGTGAAAGAGCATGGAATGATCTTGAGAATTCTTGATTTATGTGCCAACTTTTCAGTCACTGGTAATTTATTTTTAAAAATCATAAAGGATTTTAACCAGGTCCTTGCCAATTGGCCGGGGTCGCCGAACAATTGCGTGTCAGGAGATAAAAATCAGTATCACATGGCAGGTAAACTTGAGTGGTCTGTGGACTGGTAAAGGGTCTACACACAGGTCACATTCAACCAGGGAGCTGGGCACAGGGCGATTGTCAAATCACTCTGCCCTCAATGGTTAAGTGCAAAGAGGGTCATTGTGCTTCTCTGGTTAGACCAATAACTCTTCCACTTGCAAGGGGCCTTGCAGGCTTGTTCCAACATCTGCTCAGTACAGGAATGACTGAAGCTGAGGTCTGTGCACAGAGAAGGGAAGCCAAGTATTCAAAACACAGGGTGCCATTAGGGAGAGAACATGCATTAGGTGGTGCATTTGCCTTTGTTGAAATTCCCAGAGCGAAATGCTTTAGAGGAGCAACAAAAATAGAAACAGAAGAACGTGGGATGAATTCTACAGTCACAGAAATCCTAGCTTTTTCTTCTAGGACGGAGAAGACAACCATTCATCTGTCCATTGGAAGCTGGAAATGATCTACAACATTTGCTGATTTAGGAAGCTTGTCTTGCTTTACCTCATGATCTGGGTCATGCATGAAAGTGTTGGAGGACTTCAGAGGCAGAAAGACCTGTGTTCAAAGTCGAGCTTTGTCCTTTAGCCTCGGTGTGTCCTGCTGCCCCAGATTAGTCAATTTCTTGTTCTCAGATTCTCAGATTCCTCACTCGGTCTGCTTCGTTCATTCCCACTGCGTGCCTGTGGACAATGGAGGTCGTGACCCTTGCCTCGGGGCGTGCTGAGAGCAATCCAAGAATCGGCCTCCTTCCTGTCCTCTGCCAAGTGCGATAATTGGGAGAAAACTGTTATAGGCACCCAGACCCTCAGCTTGTCAGTACAAGTGAGAACAGTGCCCAAGGTACGCTGCACTGGCGACTTGCACGTGTACTGTTCAAGGACCTACTGGAGGTGCCGGTCAACCTGTGCTTTGGAGATCCCACCTGCTTGCTCTTGATCCAAGTGAATAAAGATGTGGAATGTACCTGGGCCACCTGTTAATCCCATCAAGAGCCAAAGTGCCTACCTAATGTAATTTGTTTGGCAGCCTCGCAGTGGGGGGTGCCAAGATTCGCCGAACATTAAGTGTATTAATGTCCCCCCTTGGAGGAGATGTTCACTTTTAACCAATGTTAAATTCTTCAGTCGCAAGTTCTGGCCGGGAAATCTGTCCCCACTGTGGGGGAAAGGATCCAAGTGTTCAGCTGAGCGGCACCTCATGAATAATTTTAATTTCTTCTAAAAAGGAAAAACAACAGAATTTGGTGGCTGTTGGTGCTCCAGGGACTGCATAGCAAGGTTTTTCGAATCCATTGTTCTGAGCCAGCAGGGGGCACACCGCTGGCCTGCAAGGATGGTGCTCGGTGATTTATGGCTGTGGACTGTACCCCCGTACCCCCTCGTGCTCGGCTTTGGAAATCAGGCTGGTGGCAGGAGGAGATGGGAAAAGGATGATCTGACTCAAACTTCTAATTAATGTATGTTTTATTTATGCTTATGAGGCCTGAAATATTAATAGAAGCCAGTGAATGCATAATTGATATGCCCCATAGAAAATGTGCATTACGGTGTGTGGGCAGGAAGCCCCAAATGTCCTCTGTCAACGATGTGAGACGGATCCTGTAGCTACTTGCAACTTTGGAGCTCTTTGTGCTGCTGGAAGTCCTGACATCTCTATGTACTCTGGCAGCTGGTATCAGAAGGATGTTCTTTTTAGTATCTTGTCTGTGGCTGAATACACCATTTTGCCATTTCTTTGGGGGAGGAGCTAGGGGCCAGGAGAGGTCTTGTATTAATGGAGTCCCTGATATGTGACAGGCATTTTTCCAATGCTCTTGTTTACCATCATGATGATACCAACCCTACTAAAAATCCTCTGTTATGGATGGAGAACTAGGATGCAGAAAGGTAAAGTGATGAGCCTAAGGTCAATGAGCGAGGGACAAGGCTAGAATTCAAAACCTATTCCTTGTACACCACCGTGATCTATGTGGGGATCCACCTGTTAACGCTGAAGATAGCGGCCAAGAATGTGTGGGTGTGAATCCCGGCCCATCATCTCCAAGAAGTAGCTTGTAAGCAAGTCACCTAATTGCTCTGTGACTCAGTTTCCTTGCCTATAAAATTGAAATAATGATAGTACCTCCCAGGTAGGATTATTATGGGATTGAGTAATCCTATATAATAAAAGCCTAATATGCAAATTGACCAAATGGAGGAACGACTGGTGGAACAACCAGTCGCTATGATGTGCACTGACCACTAGGGGACAGACACTCAACACAGAAGCTGCCCCTAGCTGGCAGGCTCCAGGCCAACCAAGATGGGTGCCAGCAGGGGTCCCCCAATCGCCCTGCCAGTCACCTCGAAGAGGGAGGCGACCGGTGGCGGTGGGAGGGGTGGGGCTGGCCGGGGCCGGGGCCGGTGAGCGGGTGGTACCAGGCCAGCTAAGTCAGGTGCCAGTGGGGGGCCCCCTTATCGCCCCACCAGTCACCCCATAGATCAGCCCTGATCACCGGCCAGACTAGGGACCCTACCTGTGCACAAATTTCATGCATCGGGCCTCTAGTATATAGATAAAGCCTCAGCACCTGGCGCATGATAAGCACATGATAAACTTTAGGTTTTACTATTATTATGACTGCAGAGAGTGAGAAATGGGTCAGAGAGATAATGAGACATCAATGTTGTAAGAAACTAGGTTTTTACACTGAGTGAATTGCAAGGTTATAAGTAAAGGAAAGATATTAAGAAAGCTATGACTTGACTTATGGTTTTTTCCCCTTTCTTTTTATTGTTTAAAATATTACATATGTCTCCTTTTTCCCCCATCGACCCCTCCCCAGCCACTCCCACCCCCCAGGACAAGTCCCCACTCCCCAGTGTCCATTTCCATTGGTTATGCTAATATGCATGCATACAAGTCCTTTGGTTGATCTCTTACCAACCCCTTCCCCTGCCTTTCCTCTGAGGTTTGATGGTCTGTTCAGTGTTTCTCTGTCTCCAGATCTATTTTTGATCACCAGTTTATGCTGTTCATTATATACTCCACAAATGAGTGAGATCATATGATATTTATTTTTCTCCAACTGGCTTACTTCACTTAGCATAATGCTTTTCAGGTCCATCCATGCTGTTCAAATAGTAAAGGTTCCTTCTTTTTTACTACAGCATAGTATTCCATTGTGTAGATGTACCACAGTTTTCTAATCCATTCATCTGTTGATGGGCACTTAGGCTAATTCCAAATCTTAGCTATTGTAGATTGTGCTGCTATGAACTTGGGAGTGCATATGTCCCTTCTGATTGGTGTTTTTTATTTCTTGGGATATATTCCTAGAAGTGGGATTATTGAGTCAAATGGGAGTTCCATTTTTAACTTTTTGAGAGAACTCCATACTATTTTCCACAGTGGCTGCACCAGTCTGTATTCTCACCAGCAATGCATGAGGGTTCCTTTTTCTCTACATCCTTGCCAGCACTTGTCATTTGCTGATTTATTGATGATAGCCATTCTGACAGCTGTGAGATGGTAACTCATTGTCATTTTGATCTGCATCTCTCGGATGATTAGTGACCTTGAGCATGTTTTCATATGTCTCTCTGCCTTCTGTATGTCCTCCTTTGAAAAGTGTCTATTTAGGTTCTTTGCCCATTTTTTATTGGATTGTTTATGTTCCTTTTGTTAAGTTGTATGAGTTCCTTGTAAATTTTGGAGATTAAACCCTTATTGGAGATAACATTGGCAAATGTTCTCCCATACAGTGGGCTTTCTTGTTGTTTTGTTGATGGTTACTTTTTCTGTGCAGGAGCTTTTTATTTTGATGTACCCCCATTTGTTTATTTTCTCCTTAGATTCCATTGTCCTAGGAGCTGCATCGGTAAAGATATTGCTATGGCATATGTCTGCTCTTTTGCTGCCTATGGTTGACTTATGTTTTAAATGGTTCACTGAGGTTGTTGTGTTGAGAAGGGAGGAGCAAAGAAGGAAGCAGAAAGCCACCTGAAAGGCCCTACAGAATCCAGGTGAGGTATGAAGGTGGGTGAGAACACAGTCAGCGCAGAGGAAACAGTAAAAATGGTTAAATTCTGAATATGCTTTAAAATTAGAGCCGACAGGCTTAGCTAATAGACAGATGTGATATGACAGGGTTGCCACCAATGATGAGAATGAGGCAGTAGAACAGGATTGCCATTAATGATGTGAATGAGGTGGTAGAACAGGGGTATGGTGGTCTAGTTTGGGACTCTTTGTATTTGAGATGCCTGTCAGACATCCCGGGGAGATGCCAAGAAGGTAGTTCTGTACAGGAGTCTAGAAAAGGCATATTGTCCAATTCTCTTCTTTTTGTTTAATAGCTGCAATTCATTCCTCCGCTTATAAACATTCAGGAATGAAAG
>NW_005875374.1:0-12373 GCF_000147115.1 Myotis lucifugus | reverse complement strand
CCTCAGTTTCCTCTTTGGTAAAAAGGGGATAATTGCCCCAAACTTGCAAGGATTTCTTGAGGATTAAACGAAAACAATGCATGTGAACTGCTCCCCCGGGTCCTGGCTTGCAGGAAGGTTTCAGTAACTCCTAGCTATTTGCTGTAATTTGGATGGTGATGTTGATTGTCATTATTATGAAAGGAAAACAGTATTTTGTTTTAAATAGTTTAAATGTTTTTTAAGATCATCCTATATAATAAAAGCCTAATATGCTGTGTCCAGTCATCAGGTCGGCTGTTCAACCAATCAAAGCATAATATGCAAATGATATGCTAAGACCACTCAATTGATCACTATAATGTGTACTGACCACAAGGGGGCAGACAGTTGCCCCGTCTACCAGTCTCTATGAGATGCACTGACCACCAGGGGGCAGATGCTCTGACCTGTAGATTAGCTTGCTGCTGGGGTTCGGCGATCATGAGCCCTCCCCTGCTGGCCAACCTCCTGTGTTCCTCCCCAGCCCCAATCACACACTGGTGGGGTCCCTCAGCCTGGCCTGCACCCTCTTGCAATCCGGGACCCCTCAGGAGGTGTCAGAGAGCCAGTTTTGGCCCAATCCCCCAGGCCAGGCCGAGGGACCCCACTAGTGCACAAATTCATGCACCAAGCCTCTAGTTTATTAAAAAAACATTTCATGAGATCTTTGTAACTCTCTAGTCTAATAAAGCCCTTCTAGTTATGCTATATTCTCTATTCAGGAGATCTTTTCAATGAAAATGTTTCTTGGAATTTTTCTTATCAGGGATGTATATTTTGGTTTTATAAATTCACTATTAAATGATGATGATGATGATGATGATGATGAAGGTGATGATGATGAGGATCGCAATGACAAACCTTTCCACTTTCAGGATTCACATTGGTACAGTTCCTAATCTGGCTGAGGGTCATTCTGATCGAATGGAGTGACGTCTATGTGAGTGAAGTGCTTTATGCCTTGTTTGTTCTTGGCACATGCATCCTGTCAACCTCAGTGCTTCGCTATCCCACATGGGTTGGTGAGGTTCAGTTTTGCTGATGCAGTTCAGAGAAAGAAATGTTGACAAAACTAGATAGGAACTTCTGCTTTTCCACAAATCATTACTGAGCAGAATACTACCCTGGAAAAATCAGGTTCCATCTGGAATCTTCTTCGTAGGGATGTTAGAGCTGGAGCACCCACAGGACATGAAGCCTCTTTACTCACAGTGTAGTTCTTGCAGCTACACACCATAGTAACTTTCAATCCATGCAGACTTTCCTTCAAGTGTATAGGGCATCTTTTTTTATTGCACAACTCCAGTCAATTCAGAATAGAAATGGATGGTGCCAACTTCCATCTTCTGTTACCGAGGCAGTGGAGGTGGTAGAGACGTGAACAAAACATCCGAAGTATTGAGGGTCTTTTGATCATTAGACCCATTCACTGCTGCCTTTGTCCTTTCTCTGTCCTGAACTTGGACTTATTGACTGAGCGCTCCTCCCCAGACTGTAGAATGAGGAAGACTGCCAGAGAAGAGCCTCCCTTGGGAATGGCTCCGGACAGCGCATTCCTGCAAACCCACTGACTCTCCATTTCACAGCCAGGAAAATAATGGAATCCCCAAATGAGGCAGATTTCACACAATGGACTTGGGGAGAGATAGGAGAGTGTCTCTGCTCTGTTTACACACCAAAGAACAGAGGTACCTGAAAGGGATTCATGCATCTAACACAAAGGCCTGGCCTCGTGGGGCTCCCACCTTCCTCTCCTGCTTTCAGGAGTGACTCTATTTCCCTGTTCTAAAGTCTCAAATTGCCACCAGGCAAAGAGCCCCAAATCCTGCAAAATAGTGAACATGAAATAAAGTCTTCTCAAAGCTGCTGTATTGAGGAAAGAAACACACTAGTACTGTAAAATATCATTTCTTTTGGGCTTTGTGTAAAGCAGGGATATATGTAGATAATCAGGCCCAATGGTCTGTATCTGAGCACAAGATCTGTACATTTTCCATGGCTAGCAGAGAGTGGGCTGGTGTAATATAGTCAATGATAGCTACTAAATATAGCCTGTCTCTGGGAAAAAAATCCCTTAAAGCTCTTTGAATATTAGTAAGTTATCTTCCAAAATAGGAATGTAATGATTTTAGATTTTTACTGTTTTGTGACTGCCGGGTACTTAATTTCCCATAATTTCTCAGGGCCAGAAGGAAGATGTATTGGCTGCCATCAAAGCAAGGAGAGAAACACATTCCATCTATGAGAAGCACCCTTCCCCTTGGAAGAGTCCTGGCAAGATAGGATGCCTGACCTTCACACAGTGAACTCAGAACAGGTTAAGTGCTCAGCCAAATCTGACTGACTTGCTGGTTGATTGAATACCACTGTCTTTTCCTGATCTATATTTATTCATTCATCATGATTTTTTGGGGGGATTTATTCATAACTACAAGGGATTGGGATACAGTAGGGAACACAATAAGGCCCCTATCCTCATGGACATAGCCTTTTGGTGGTAAACAAAGGCTGAGAAGTGAAGGAAAACAAAGCAGAATAAGAGGTAGAGAATGAAGGCAGTGCTACTTGGAGGCTGGGGGATTAAGGGGATTAAGGGCTGTATGTCTGATGAGGTAACATTAATGCACTAGGTTCCTAAGTGGGCCACGCAGCTACCTGGAGGAAAATGTTCCAGGTAAAAGGGATAGCAAACATGTTCCAGGTAAAAGGCAAAGCGTGTTCAATAAATATGCAAAGCATCAAGGCAGTATCTAGAAGAGACAGAAGCAGAGAGAATAAAGTGGAGAGGGCTACTAGTAGAACATGGTCAAGAAGGGTCCGCATGGGACAAATCATTAGTGTCTTGTAAATATTTTGCCGAGTGTGATGAGAAATAATTGCATATTTACTGAGAGCCTCCTTGACCAAAGTTTGAGTATTAATGCCCTTGACAATTTAAAGATAAGTTAAAAATAATAGTGGGCACAGCACACACAAAAATTCCAAGTGTGGAAGATATCTGGAACTGTTGCTTTAGCTTGACAGGTACCTGAGCTCATTAGGACAGACACCTTCCTGCCTGGTTCATCAGGCCCCACTGGTGGCTGGGACCCCGGGAATTAAGCCAGAGAAGAAGCCCCTCCAGCCGCTGGATTGTGCGATTGGCAAGCACATCTGGGCACAGTGGATTTACACATACCTTCAGAGCTGCTGCATGATGACCAGATGACAAGTGGCTCCTTAGGCTTAGACTGTGAGGTTTTCCTCTGCTTAGAAGCAGGAAAACAGTATCCCCAGGACCTGAGAGGCTCGGTGCTCTGGATTGCAAGGGTGTCTTCTGAGGCTGACACATGTGAACACTGATCATGTCAGAGGGTGGCCCACGAGAGCCGAGACTGCCTTCAGTGCACACACTGAACAGGGGCAGCCCCTGGGGCTGCTGCGGGGGAGCGCCCATCCGTCCTCTGATATATGGGCGAGGGGGCTCCTTCTTCCAGCAGTACTTTAACAGCCCCATTCTTTGCTAATCAGCTACACAGTCTGCTGTTTTCCTTTAAAAAGAAAATTCAGGGATCCCATATAGGAAGAGCATGCTCTCTATCCCCCACCCCTCCACACAGAACTCCATAGCACAGAGGAAATGGCCTGCAGTATTTCAGCTTCTGCTTAAAAGTTTTCTTTGGAAGGAGGCCCTGCTCTAGTCAGACAAACTCAGAATTAAATCCCAGCTTCTCCACTTACTAGCGTGTGTCCTTGGGCAAGTTACACACTTTCTTCAAGCCTCAGTTTCCTCATCTGAAAACATAATTCCCTCTTTATGCATAGGCTTTAAGGGTGGGGAATTCTATACCTATATCTATATCTACATAATATCTAGCATTTAGTCTAAATATAATTATTAATGAGCATCCTTTATATTACTATTATTAATAATTCAAATCTTATCGTTTTCAGGTCCCTGTGTCACAGATCCCTAGGCATCCCAAGGGTTCCATTTCAGCAGCATTCTGACAGTGAAGAACCTGCCAGAATTAGGATCCCAATGTTCCATCCATTAACAAAGGTGGGGTTTTAAGGAAAGAGATAGTGCCTCCAGCTGGGAAGACAGAGGCATTGTAAACGTGCTGCCAGGACTTTGCCATCCATCACATTCCTCCTTCCCACTGAGTCCTGACCAGAATTCTGCTCTCACAGATGCCTTCTCACACACTACTCAGCATCCTCTAACAATAGATGGTGACTGTCAAAGGAGATAAAACAGAAATCGGCAATTTTCAACCTTTTTCATCTCATAAACTAATTACTAAAATTCTGCAGCACACCAAAAAATATATTTTTTGCTGATCTGACAGGAAAAAAAGGTGTAATTTTGATTCATTCACATTGGGCAGTTATTGTTGTGTTGGCTGTCATTTTTTTATTGACAATCTAAGAGAAAAGAGGTCAGTGCCCCTGACTAAATTGTTAGGTATTGCATGTTTTAAAAATTGTTGTGGCACAGTGGTTGAAAACTGCTGCTCTAAATGATGACTAGAAGATATTGGTTTTGTGTGAAGGAGGGAGAGGAGAAGGCTCAGTGAGGAAAGGGATTTGTCAACGGATATAATCATGTAATGAAAGGCCAATGAGTTCTTCACAGCTATCAGTGTTGAACACAGATGGAAAAGGCCTCGGGCTGGGAAGTGGCAGGGCCTGGGCTGAGCCCTCACAACACTATCACCTGTGACTGCCAGAGAGGTTAGGAGGCCCTTCCATCTCAGACCAGGATTTGCACAGAACAAGCATGTCAAACTCATGGCCCGTGGGCCACATGTGGCCCACAGCTAATATTTTTTGCGGCCCAGCCAATATAACAGTATATACAAAACATTTTAATAAAAAATTTGTAACTTAATTTTTACAATATCCTGTTATACATAATTATTAATAACGAACTACAACAGTTGCTCATAACATTGCTATAATCATGTTGCATTCATTTCCCTTACGCACCTTATGCGCAGGCGCACCATTTCTCTCCACTAATACTAGCAGCAAATATTTTAGCAGCTGATTGCCATGTCATTAATCTTGGACTGACTTGTTTTGTGTGCACAACAGGAAATATTTCACTTTCGGAGAATAAGAAAAAATAGGTTTATTTGCGTTACGCTTATTAATTTGTGTCTGGTAAGCTGATGTTCAAGAAAAAATATTATTCAGTGTCTGGTAAGTTAATGTTCAAGAAAAAATACTAATTTTTTTATTAAAATGTTTTATTATTTTATGTTAACAATTATTCATTTATTTCAGCCCTTTGTATTCCGCATGTTTCTATCAAAATAAACCTATGTTTCTATGAAATTTGAAGCTTTTGGGTTTTTTTTTGCAGCCCACATAAACTTAAACCTTGTTTATTTGGCCTGTGTTAGACTTTGAGTTAGACATGTGTGGCGTAGAATGTATAGACCTGCAGGAAGGAAAAAGATGCCTGGAATTTTGGCTGTAAACCATCATATAACTTTACAGATGCCATGACAAGGTTTTTGAATTCCAAAAAATTCTGGAAAAAAAAACATACTGGGCACTGTTTGCTTCAAATTTTTGTTACATCTACAGTAACACACGTGCGCACACACACACCGCTGTTCTAAGGTCTCTGGTAGGTGTTACTCTGCTACCCAGTGCTTCTTATCAGGAAGATGAAAGGGGCCCTTGGGAGCAGAGCCACCATAAATCAAAGATTAGAGAGGTCCAAGCAACATTGAGTTTCACCTTTACTGTCATTAGATATCTCGCCTCCTCCTTCAAACTGTGTTTTGTTTACCATTCAAAAAATGCATTTTCGAGAGAACCAAGATGGCGGCATAGGTAAACACCCTTACTTGCTGCCTCCCACAACCACATCAAAATTACAACTAAAATACAGAACAACTATCTTTCAGAACTGTGGGAAAGCTGGCTGAGTGGAAGTACTATAACTAGAGAGGTAAAGAGGAAAGCTCATTGAGACTGGTAGGAGGTGCAGAGGCTTGAAATGGGCTGGCACCCTGGTGTGCTGCTTTTTTAATCAGGAGGGAGATACAAGCTCCCATTTGCTCTGAGCTCCAGTGTCAGGCGAGACTCTGGGGACCCAGACACATATGGGGAGAAACTGGACTGTGGCATCAGGGCAAGAACGCGGGGGTGGTTTTCTTCCTGACGGAGGTGCTCGCAAAGGTCATTGTTCCTGTGCTGGGACCTCCCTGGTGCAGGGCTGTTTGCTCTGCCCTGGAGAATCCCTGAGACCCTGCCCCATCCAATTTACAATCCCACCCAAGCTGTGTGCAGCGACGTTTGCATATGAATGGCCTATCCTTTCTCAGCCTAAAACCTGTCAAACAAGCTGCACTGGGTCAAGGAGCCCCAAAGCTATTAAAAGAAGCCTCAAGCCCTAACCGGTTTGGCTCAGTGGATAGAGCATCGGCCTGAGGACTCAAGGGTCCCAGGTTTGATTCCAGTCAAGGGAATGAACCTTGGTTGTGGGCACATTCCCAGTGGGGAGTGTGCACAAGGCAGCTGATCGGTGTTTCTCTCTTATCGATGTTTCTAACTCTCTATCCCTCTCCCTTCCTCTCTGTAAAAAATCAATAAAATATATTATAAAAAAAAAAGAAAGTAAAACACGCCGCTAATGCGAACCCAAGATGTTTAAATAAAAAAAAATAAACAAAAAAAAAGAAGGCTCAAGGTCAGCACCAGCAGCCTGCCTTGCTTCACAGCTAGGCCTCGTCTGGGCACTTCCAAACCTGATACAAAAAGGAGGAATCTGCAGATCTCTATGTAGCTCCTGCTGGGTGGCCCCAGGCAGTGGCTGACTTTGCACCTCCTTGGAGATCCAAGAGCCAGTGTACCCAGTGGTCAGTGTGAGACCATCCAGATTACAACTCTTTACATCCATAAGTGACACATTCAAGGGGCAGACTCAGTGAGCACCAAAGCCCCAAAGAAGCAAGTCCTGCCCAATAAGGGTGTCTCCTGCACAGCAGCTCTTCCATTGTAGACACAGCTGGTCCTTACTAATTGGCCTGGAGGTCAATTCCTCCCAATGATACCAACAGCAATCAAGGCTCAATCACAACAAGACTGTGCACACAACCCACAAAGGAGTGCACCAAGAGTGTCCACCTCAGGTAATTGGGGATACTGAGCCACTGGGACATCTACTACACAAGGCCACTCTATCAACTCAAGGGGACTTAGCAGCTACCCAATACATAGAAACAAACACAGGGAGGCAGTCAAAATGCGGAGACAAAGAAACATGTCACAAATGAAAGAAATGGAAGAAAGCAAACTGCTGGATATAGAGTTCAAAACCACAGTTATAAGGTTACTCAAGAATCTTCTAGAAACTTCCGAGGAACTTAGTGAGACCTTCAAGGATCTTAGTGAGAATGCCAAAAAAATGGGAAAGGACCAGTCAGAAATTAAGCATACACTGACTGAAATAAAAAATAATATACAGAGATTCAACAGTAGACTAGAGGATCCCAAGAATCAAGGCAAAGATTTGAAATACAAAGAAGCAAAAAACACCCAACCAGAAGAGCAAAAAGAAAAAAGAATCCAAAATATGAAGATAGTGTAAGGAGCCTCTGGGATAACTTCAAGTGTACCAACATCCAAATTATAGGGGTGCCAGAAAAAGAGAGAGAACAAGATATTGAAAACCTATTTGAAGAAGTAATGACAGAAAACTTCCCCTACCTGGTGAAAGAAATAGACTTACAAGTCCAGGAAGTGCAGAGAACCCCAAACAAAAGGAATCCAAAGAGGACCACACCAAGACACATCATAATTAAAATGCCAAGGGCAAAAGACAAAGAGAGAATCTTAAAAGCAGCAAGAAAAAAACAGTAGGTTACCTACAAGGGAGTACCCATATGACTGTCAGCTGATTTCTCAACAGAAACTATGCAGGCCAGAAGGGAGTGGCAAGAAACATTCAAAGTGATGAATAGCAAGAACCTACAGTCAAGATTACTCTACCCAGCAAAGCTATCATTTAGAATTGAAGGTCAGATAAAGAGCTTCACAAACAAGAAAAAGCTAAAGGAGTTCATCACAATAAACCAGTATTATATGAAATGCTGAAGGGTATTCTTTAAGAAGAGGAAGAAGAAGAAAAAGGTAAAGATAAAAAATTATGAACATCAAAGTGACAACAAATACATATCTGTCAACAAGTGAATCTAAAAATAAAATGAATAAAAAATCTGATGAACAGAATAAACTGGTGAATGTAATAGAATCAGGGGCATGGAAATGGAGCAACTGACAATTCTCAGCAGGGGGAGGGGGTGTGGGGGTGTGGGAAGAGATTGGACAAAGATCTTATATGCATGTATGGAGTACCTATGGACATGGGCAGTGGGGTGGCAAGGGCCTGGGGTGGGGTGGGGTGGGAACTGTGTGGAGGGGAGCTATGGGGGGAAAAAAGAGGGACATCTGTAATAAACTGAACAATAAAGATTAAAAAAAATTATAATGTAACCCAGTCCTGGCCAGTCTGACTTAGTGGATTGAGTGTGGGCCTGTGGACTACAGGGTCCCAGGTTCGATTCCGGTCAAGGGCATGTGCCTGGGTTGCAGGCTCAATCCTCAATGGAGGGCATGCAGGAGACAGCTGATCAATGATTCTCTCTCATCATTGATGTTTCTATCTCTCTCTCCCTCTCCCTTCCTCTCTGAAATCAATAAAAGTATGTATTTTTTAAAAATATGCATTTTCCCTTTAAAAATAGATTAGGTAAAACCCAAAGCTAGCCACTGAACTTTTAACTTATTCAACTATCAGTCCTCTACAAAAAAGCTTTCTCGCCCTGGCCGGTTTGGCTCAGTGGATAGAGCCTGTGGACTGAAGGGTCCCAGGTTCGATTCCGGTCAAGGGCATGTACCTTGGTTGCAAGCACGTCCCCAGTGGGAGGTGTGCAGGAGGCAGCTGATCTATGTTTCTCTCTCATTGATGTTTCTAACTCTCTATCCCTCTCCCTTTCTCTCTGTAAAAAAATCAGTAAAATATATTTAAAAAAAAAGCTTTCTCCTCTGGCTAGCAACAGCCAAATTCTCTCCTGTCTGGGGTGATGCTGAACGTGGATCCTGGTCAGTCTTCCCTGGAACCAGGTTTCTGGGATGCCCCCCCACCCGCCGCCCCTGCCCCCCACCCCCCAACTCCCTTCCCAACCCTGGAACAGTCTCACAGGCTTTGCTGGTGATTTATTTATCAAGCAAGGAGGGAATGAGGGTGGTGGTTTTCTGTCAATCTAGCCACTCGGTTTTAGTAAAAAGAATTTGAAATTGATTTGCCCAAAGGTCTAAAAAATCCTTTGAAGCTGCAGGAAATGATTTTCACAAAATCAGCTTTTGGTCCTCTCCCTGGGGGAAAGAGTACATGGAAGAAGAAATGGCAAATGAGTCTGCAGTACTAAGGGTGTGTCTTGAATCATGGATTTTATGAATCATCTTGTCACCTTACCCTCTGACAAAAACCAGTAATAGCTCACCAAAGAAAAGCCAATGCCTGAGCAACTGGCTTACGGAAGCCCACCAGACTGCCTTTTCCTGCTGTACCTGGGTGACTGGATAGTTTGAACTCAGTGTCAAAAACACAGAATCGTTTAATGTATTTATGTTTTTCCAGTTCCTGCTTTC
Source organism: Myotis lucifugus (assembly GCF_000147115.1). Lineage (NCBI taxonomy): Eukaryota > Metazoa > Chordata > Mammalia > Chiroptera > Vespertilionidae > Myotis > Myotis lucifugus. The sequence goes on along the minus strand of NW_005875374.1, from coordinate 2,701 downwards.
AACCATGCCAAATATCTTTTTCCTGCCCCTTCATGATATCTCAACTAAAGCCTGTAGACTTCTGGTCACTTTTCCTTAATAAAAAATCCAAGGCAGCTTAAAACTCCAATCTTTCATCCAATTTAAATCTCATCTCCTTCCATCCCTGGTGTACAGCTGTAGGGACATGGATGGGGAAATGGCAGAGTCTGGTTCTGGGCTCACCCCCTTCCAATCTGGCTCCTCAGTGGACTTGGGGCAGTGAAAAGGGATTGGGGAAATCCTCTCTGGGTGCTTTCTTTGCTTCTTGGACTAGCATTGGGAAGTTCTTAGCATCTACTCTGTGACAGGATCCAAAATGTGGCCCCAGGGTGCCTGACTCAATTTTCTAGCTGGCTTTGCAGAGTCTACACAATTCTTGGAGGTGGGAGATCAGGGCCCTGCTCTACCTCCCACTCCGCAGCTCCCACTAACAGCAGCAACCCCTCTCCTATTTCATAATGCATCCTCTTAGAAACTTGGGAGCATTTGCTAACAGACAACTCTCAAAATGGTGCCAGCCTGGCCCTGGTCCAGGGAAGAATGTCATCCATCCTTGCCACCCCAGCCACCGTAAGTACCATGGTCTTCGTGGCCAGTTTGTTTCTTTGCTTTGCTCCACCATATCTCTCCCTATTTCCTTTTATCAGGTCAACAAGGCACTGATTGGCTGGCCTGAGACCCTAACCAGGTATCCAGCCAGTGAAAGAGGTGCCAGTCTTCCCCTCTTGCCAGCACCCTTCTCTACAAGGCGATCTTCCCTTGGATTCAAGAAGGAAAGAGTACTCCTCCTGTCCGCATGGAGGGAAACCTTTTACAGTGAGCGCTTCACTCATGGAGTGGTCCCAACTGCTTCAGGAAACAACCCTTTCCTCTTCTCCCCTTCCTGGGACATTGCTGTTGGTTCTGGGAGCAGGGCCTGTTCCCCTCAAAGCCCTGGGGAAGGTGTCTGCTCTCATTGTTGGGGGTTCTCTGTGGGATACCAGAATCAGTCCTTAGTTGCTAATCACAAGGGAATAGGAAAAAGGCCCAGTTAATTTTGTTTTATACTGCTATGTGAACGTCTCTTGAAATTCACCTTTATCAAACCAGATGCCTTTCCAGACTGACTAATTCATTCATTCATTTAACAAATATTTCTTGAGTCCTATTTGCTTGGGAACCTGCTCTAGGCCCTGGAGATATGACAGCAAGCAGGGCAGAGAGGTTACCTCTCTGAGACGGCTTCCATTCTACTGGAGGTGAGCACCATACAGGCATGCAGGCAAGATGATTTAAGATAGTGCTAAGTGCCCTGAGATAGAAAAATGCAGTGCAGAATGACTGGGGGTGGGGGTGGGGGAGAAGGTCATCACTGAAGATTGGTGGCTGGAAAAGGATTATCTGAAGGAAAGATCACTGAACTGGCCTAAATGATTCCCAGGCAGAGCGAATGTGAAGGCCCTGGAGTGGGAGCCTGTCTGGCATGCCCAAGAAACTTCAGATAAGTGAACTGGTCATTTTCCCATTCTCATCTCAGAGTTAAACTCCTAAGATGCTTCTCTCTGTCCTATGCTTGCTCCAGGCTAGTACACGAGATAAGAGCTCCACTGTTCATTCTGCTGCTGGTCCACCCTGTATATGTAAAGCTTTACAGCTGTCTCCTTAGAGATTTTAGAGATGAAGGAGCACTTTCATTCATTCACCTGGATCATGTGCCTGGGAGTATCCTCATCAGAAGAGAATTGTAGCTCTGGCCAAATAGCCACCTGTGTCAACATCAGCCACCAGACAAGGGAAGAACAGAGCTGGAAGGCTTCACACCCAGTGCCTTCTCAGTGGGGTTTATGAACGCAGTCACGTGAATATTAAAATGTGTGTCACATCTTAGAGTATTACACAGATAAAAAATGTATTAGTGTGAGGCTTACTTACTAGAGTTAAGTATGAATAATGAAGGAAAAGAAATAAGTTCCAAGAAAGCTCAAGAGTACCATTTCTCCACTTGGTTTATTACTTTGAAGTGAGAGAAATCTCATTGGAATTGCCCATTTTGTTAAAAAAAAATCACCTCCATAACATTTATGCTCAAAATGGCATATTTCTTAGTGACATGGAATTTCAGAGCTGAAAAATATCTTTGAGGACAATAATGACAATGCTCTCATTTTACACATGAGATAACAAATAACCAAAAAGGTTAAGCATCATTTCAAACCAACATAGCATTTATAACTGTGAAGTTGAACTTGAATACAAGCCTCTTTATTCCCAGTCCACTAGTCTTGCAACTATATTGAGAGACCTCTACGCTAAGACATGTTACCTGACATACATTATATCCAAACCAGGACCAACTGTGTTCTCAGCACAGTTAGATTAGAGGTCTTGTGGGCTGTAGCCTCCAAGATGGCCCCCAATGCTCTCCAACTCCTAATATTCACACTATTGTGTCGTCACCTTGTACATTGTACCAGGGTTGGTCTATGGGACCAACTGAATATGGCAGAATTGATGGTATGTCACTTGCAAGATTAGGTTATAAAAGACTGTAGCTGCCATTCTGTTCTCTCTTTCTTGGATCAGTTACTCTGGGGAAAACTGGCTGCTCTAGTGTGAGGATGCTTAGGCAGCCTATGGAAAGGCCTATGTGGTGAGGAAGTGAGATGCTCAACCAAAGCGAATCTGCCAACAGGCACATGAG
>NW_005875373.1:0-12377 GCF_000147115.1 Myotis lucifugus | reverse complement strand
AGAGAGAGAAATTGATATTTTGTCTCACTTATTTAGGCATTCATTGGTTGATTCTTGTATGTGCCCTGATTGAGGATCGAACCCAAAACTTTGGCCTATTGGGACAACATGCTAACCAACTGAGCTACCTGGCCAGGGCTCTTGCTCTTTCTTGACTCCTTTCCTGCTCCTGTCTGTTCCTGTTGGTAAGGCGATTTTCTGCCTCTCCACTTTAGCTCTTTTTTTTAGTACCTCTCAGTAGTAATCATGAATGGAAATTATCCATTATTTTTTGTATAGTGATTTATATTTTACATACCCATTATCTTACTTTAGCCTAAAAAAAACAATCTATGGAAGGTAGACTGAGAGTGTTTTTATTTCAATTTTATAAATGAGGAGACAGATCCTTTTCCTTTTGAATGTGAGAAGAATCACATTTGTAGTGCTGCTATCATCACAGCCATCAACTTCAAGATCGGATTGTTGTAGCAGAGGACCAGGAGACAGATGAGCTGAACTCAAGTTCTTATTCTTTGTTTTCTCTTACTTATTGCAATAAGTACAGCACTGAGTTAATAGCATGGCCTTTGGACTAGAACAGGAAGAACACAAGTCTCAACTCTGACACTTAGTAGCTGCATGCTATTGGGCAAGTTACTTGATCGTTCTAAGCTTCAATTTCCCATTCTAAAAAGATGAGGATTATGATATTTATAACTACTTCAAAAAATAATAGTCAGAAACTATTTAATTTCCAGGCCATCATTATTGTACTTACACATATCTATTCAAACTAGGTATGTTGTTCCAGTATCTATTCATTCCTTCAACAAATATTTGTGTTCACTATGTACTAAGCATTGTGCAGTTAATCAGACACACACAGTCCCTGTGCTCAGTGGAGTGTACATAGCAGAACGTCCAAGTTCATTTGGATATCAGAATGTACACAAGAGAATATCTACGGACATTCAGATGCCAAGAGGGCAGGATTTTGATGAGCTGAAGAGACAACGAACCGCAGTAAGGGAGAAGGAAAACCAGGCATATGTGCTGCTGCCTTGAATCCAAGCCAAGAAAGTGTTTTAAGATGGTGGTAGTGATCAATTGCATTAAATGCCTCTGAGAGTTAAAGAGAGACCTGGAGAATGAAACTTTGATTTTGGCAAAATGGATATTGGGGTGGGGCGGGCGGTGAGTGGGGTCTTTGATGAGGGCAGCTTTAGTGAGACACAGGAGAACAGAAAATAACTACTCAGCACATGCATCCTTAACTCATAATTGCTAGAAGTCTTCTGTTCTGAAAGAGAACATTCATCTTTTGATAAAGCGGTTGACTTATTTAAATTGAGCATTGTTAGTACTGCTATACTTATGCTCCTAGTTTTTACCATTGCATCAGAATGCCTGAAATATGTCCTTTGAACTAGCCTATTTATTGCTGGATTTTTTTTATACTTAACATTGCATATGGCTTGATAACCAGGGACAAAAATTCACCATCCTATCTCATTTTCCTAATATCCAGCATTTTATAATGTTTGAATAAAAATACAACTCTTATTGGTCTGATAAGTTGTTCAATATTCTGAGGATTTCCAGCTATTTTAAGGATCTCCCTTGCTACCATTTCACAGACATCTTTTAACACGACATTTATTTTTCCAGACAAGAGAGGGACATCTTATCTTCTAACATCGGCATAATTGATTTCTCGTAAAGTAACAAAGAGACAACCTCTAAGTGACTTGGGTTTTTGTGATCTTAAATATTAAATTGCATGATGACTTCTGGCATTTGATTTCCTGTTTGGGGAGAATGTCGAGAGATTTGAGAGATGGGGTGTGAGCTTGCTTTTGAGCTTTATGGTTGGGGCTAGGGTAGCAAATTTAGAAAAGAATCACCTTCATGTTTGACACAGGACACAAGCTCTCTCTGGAGGTTATAAATGATATTTCAGCTTAAATTGGTTTTTCAAATTGCTAGAATCAAAGCGAATACATTCAGGAAGATTTTGACACTTCTTTTAAAAAGGTTTAAAATTTTGCTTTCATTAAATAATTACCAAAAAAAAAAAAAGAATCCTATATAATAAAAGCATAGGTGGCATCACGCCCTCACACAATGCCCTCGCATGACATCATCACAAGATGGCCACCACAAGATGGCTGCCCGCACAGCGGAGGTGGGGCTAGGTGGTCGCTCCTGTGGTAAGGCTGGGGGGGGGGGGTCCTGCGGCTCTGTGCAGCGTGGAGGAGGAAGGTCCTGGTGGAGGAGGCGGGTCGTGGCAGGGGAGGGCAGTTGTGGGCGATCAGGCCAGCAGGGGAGGGCAGTTGGGGACGATTGGGCTGGCAGGGGAGCAGTTAGGGGGTGATCAGGCTGGCAGGCAGGTGAGTGGTTAAGAGTCAGTGGTCCCATATTGTGAGAGAAATGTCTGACTGCTGGTCATCCCCCAGCAATCGGACATCCCCCAAGGGGTCCCAGATTGAAGAGGGTGCAGGCTGGGTTGAGGGACACCCCCACCTGTGCATGAATTTTATTCACTGGGCCTCTAGTATGTAATAAAATCTGTGATTGCAGACATTTGGCTGTAGTTTTTCTCCTTGTTATTATAAGCACATGACATAAAATAAATCTACTATCTTAATTTTAGAAAACAAACTTAATGAAGATTTAGAGAACTGCTGGATTGTTTTGTTTTATAATTTAAATGCAAGTATGTTGTAAGTGATGAAGTAAGGTTTTATTGTTCCATAAAGCCTTGGCTTAAATCTTATTTATTAAGATTTAGCTTATTGATGATCAATAGCAAATCCTTTCAATGTTTGAAAAAAAAATGCTATTTGCTTATCATTTTGATTTATAAAGAGATGATCTAAAAAATGAATCTCATCAAGATTTTTTTCTTGTGAAAGGTCCTTGGATGAGAACAGTTTTCTAACACTAGTAGCCATCTTTATCTGCTTTTTTAGCCAAGTGTGATAATAACAAGCTTTTCACTCAGGGATGAGTTACCTGCCTTGGATGGAAGGACCATGAGCAATTGGGGCCATAGCTTCATTATGTGAGACAGAATATGTTGTCATTAGATTCACAATACCATTTACACAGAACCTTTATTTGGAGAATCTGTAAGTGCTTGCCTGTCATTGAATATTTGCCGTGTGTCCATAGGGTGCATGCTATGAAGCCATTTTCTTCTAATAAACGCTATTCACCAGACAGAAATTATAGCTATCATGTTTAAAGATATATGAGTCTATGGGAAAGGAATAAGGCCTCCAGTTCACATACTGTGCCATGTTGTTGTGTGCATTGCCTTGGGAAATGATATTTTTTAAAATATAGGTAGTATCTACAAAAGATAGCAAGAGCAGATCATTTGCTTCTCACTGCTCACATGTGCTAAGACTCGCAGGAAGACTTTCCCTGGGCACATGAATCAGTTTAATAATGATTGCTGCCAGTTGGTGGCTAGACATCAGACTGCCAGCCTACTCAACAGTGTTGCCATCTGCTATTTGGACTCACAGTGTGCTGCTGCGATGCACCACCTCATTAAGAACGGGACCCTTGTGAGCCATAGACAGTGGCTTATTCAAGTGAGCTGAAGCAAGCTCCTCCCCAAGCCGCGTTAGTAGAGGCTGCACGCATCTCATTTTATCTGGACACTGCTCTATGCTGATCATGCAGCCTGAGTTCACGGTCTCTGATCGTATCAGTGTTAGTCTGTCAATCCAGCCCCTTGTTTCAAAGTAGTATTACAATAAAATGATTATTTCAAAGATGTGTAAAAAAACAGTCATTTCATGGTTTTTGGTAGCACAGTTATATCTTGAAATGTTAGTCACTGGCTTGCCAAACACAAATATTTGAATAAGTTAAGTGTATTATAACCCCTCAGACTTGTTTGGTATTCTCTAGTTCTGAAGATGTTTTAGTTTTGTAAAAATCCTACTGCCTAGTTTTTATTTCTTGGAAACTGATTTTCAAAGGTTTTCCTTTTATGCTTTTCCCTTTTCTTCTTTCACTAAACATCCCAAAGCAGCTGTGAATGCAAAATATTTGCATTTGCCAGACAGAAATGATTGCATTTTATACAACACTGACCCCACCTTAGAGATTTAAGCATTCTTAGAGGAAAAATAAAAAATGTTTGTGTAGGTTGTATAATATTTAGATTCTCTCCATCTGTCTCAATAAATAATGAATTCTTGTAGTACTTGAAGAATTAGACAGTTATATCTCAAAATAGGGCTGGTTTCAAATTTTAGAGGAATCCATAGGGTGGTGTTCAAGACTTGGGCGACTCTCCCCTACTCCCCACACAAGTACTTACCCAGTTCTTACATCTGCGTCCAAAAATGTGTTTCTTAAACCTTATGCTTGTTAAGTAGTCTGTGAAGAAAGGATTTGGTGGGCAAACAGAATTGGGAAAAGGGACATCTCAGACTGGCTTCTCCAGGATTCAGACTCTGAGATACAGTTTAACCTGCAAGGTGTTTATTAAGAAGAGCTCTCGGGCCCAACACTTGATTGGGTGAGGAGAGAGGCTGATTTGCAATGCAGCTCCAACAGCCGCCATGGCCAACACCATGGAGCTCTGGAGTTGGAATGACCTTCAGAGCTGTCCTTAGATGGGTAAAAGAACAACTTGGAGCTTTGCACTGAAAAGTCACTGAATATGGGCAACCCCATGAAGGAGTGTGCTTAGGTGAGGTGGTTCTGTGCAGCTGAGGCAATTCCCAGAGAGGGCTGGCAGCTGCAGGCTGCCTGTGGACAGTACCCCCAGCAAATGAGGAGCAAGTCCTTCCTTGAAGGGGGATCTGGGCCATACATCACAAGGCTGCCACATGGGCCAGATCAATTCATCTGTGTAGACTGTAGAGAGTTGCACTAAACATTCACGTAGGAATGGCTTTGAGAATCTGGTAACTGAAGAAACCTTCCAACTTTGTTTCTTTCCTAACATCAGTTCATATCCTATGGAACTAGTGTTCCACAGGGTATAATTTGATCAATGTCTCCCTAATCTTACAGTGCCTTGCAGGTTGTGTTAAAAGAACTGAAGACAGATAGTTTGCTTTAGGCTCCCTTCCCCTTTGGTGTTGCTGTATTAGCTTTTAGGTCACATACTTAGGCGTGTGGGAAAATGACTTTATTTTTCCATAACTGAACTTAATTTATGTCTTAAGTTCTCGTTTTGCCAGGTGGCACATGACCACCCCTTAACCTCAGTCATTTTCTAGGTATACAGACATTATGCTTTAAAATGATTTAATACAACATTTTCTCTTCTACTCAGGATTGCAGCTAAGCCCCAAGGAACTTAAGTCATGTCATAGCCTTGGGGGATACATCTGATTCTTGATGGGCATCTGTCCACAGCTAGCACGAACTGAGTTAACCCTGTTATTTTTTGGCCTTCACTGACATCACCCTCCGTGCTTACACATGATGAGGTGTCTGCATTTCCCTCCAGTACCTCTTCAAAGAGTTCACACTGCATCTTAGGCCAAGAAGGTCTGTCAGCTCTTGGGGTCATTTCCCAAATGTTTTCAATCACAGCCAGAAAACCATTAGCTTGATCCTGTGGCCCACAATGTCTGTGAAGTAGTTTCGGATCCATCTGTCTAGTTACTCAGTGCAGATATTTCTACTCCAATTTATAATGCCATAGTGTCCAAAAACACAATGGAGCTTTCTCAAGATAACCAGACAGGAGGTAGGGTACCGGCTTCTCCATTCTTAGCACACATACATTTTTTTTATAGGGGTTCTATTATGCTCTAATTTAGAATATTGAATCTCTCTTCTGAAACTCTCAGCAGCAGTTATCTCTTTTGCTTTCTCTCCAACTGTGATTTATTTTCTGCTCACCTAGTGCTGAGATTGTTTATTCTTCTTTCTTTGAGTGAGTTTGGAGAGGGTAGTGCAAGGAGGAATTTAGCATCCCTCCAATCCTAAGTTTTATGCCATGATTTTGATCCTTGAAAACGCAAAAGCCAATCACCAACCTTTTTTCTCATATTTATTTTGATGAATTGTTTATGGTCTCTGTTCCTCAAGGCATAAAACTTACAGAATAGTTTGAGTGGGGGATGAGTTTGAGTTGGGGATAGTTGCTGGGGTAGGAACAAGGCAGTTGACTGTGGAGAAAAATACCCCCAGTTTTACTCATCTATTTTATTCCTCAACAAGGCAATAGGTAGGTGTCCCCTCATGAGATGTCTTATCTTCTTTCCTGGCTGCTAGGCAGATGACTTGAGTTAATCCAGCATAACCTCAGTTGAAAAGTGCTGGGCCTGAAAAAGGAAGAAAAAGATTATACATTAAAGGAGCTACACAAAATAGCATGTACCACCAGGAGCCAGGGGAGTATTCCTGGCATTGGATTTTGAGGGTGCTTTATTTAGGGGACCAAAATGTAAGATTACAGAAATAAAACTTATTTATTTAGGGGTACTTTATTGGGACACAGGATTTATCATCTTAGCAAGGGGATGGGATAAATTCACTGATAGGGTATAAAGTCTGATATTGTTATGTCCAACACTGAGTGAAGTGAAAATCCTCAAGTTGTCCTGGTAAATTGTAGAAGTAATAAAGATGCTGAGAGACGTGGTCAGGCTGGACTGCATATATTGTGAGGCTAGAAAACTCACCACGTGATTTTGTTCCAAAGCAAGGCCCAGAAGACACACGATTCACCAAGGCCACCAAGAATGTGCCTGTGAGAGGCTTGAGCATCATGGGTTCCGTGTTGGATCTCCTTTTTAGTTCAGGACTGATTGTGCAGGAGCTGCTCACAGAACTGGGCTTCCTAATGTCATTCAGGGTGATTAGCTCTGAAATAATAGAAGACTGGTGCTTACCTACCCAAAGCCAAGAGGCCATAATTACTGTCACAACTGGAGGGGCAGTGAAGGGGGTTTGACCCTCGGGGTGTTTGGGAGATTTTTGATTGAATATAACACTCCTACAGCCAAAATGGATGGGCAAGTAATAAAAATGCTGCTTAACATCTATAAGCAGGAAGGCAAAAATGGAAAAGGAGGAGGGTGAGGGCATTGGCCCCAATGAAATGCCACAATCCCTTGTTCAGTTCCAAGACCCAAGAGAGTTGGAAGAGGGTCCTTCAGATGGAAGAGGGTCCTTCAGAGGAAGGAGCTTGTTACTCAGTGGCAGGCGTATACTGTGATGAATCTCCAAGTTCTTTGTGTGGCCAATTGCTAGGTGATAATACACTGAAAAAGGGTACTATCCAGACATTTCAAGGACTAATGGACATAAGATCTGAGTTGACAGTGATATCTGGGAACCCAAAGCAGCATAGTGATACTCCCTTAAAGTGGGGGCTCATAGGGACCAGGCCCTGTGGAACTGGCTAAAGTCTGGCTCACAGTGGACACATTGAGTCTATGGACCCACAGTTGTTCATATCTACAATGCCTCAGTGTGTAATGGGAAATAATTGTAACACAAATAAAGCCTTTGGCACATGAGGTAAGAGTTATCATATTGGGGAAAGCCAAATGGAAATCTCTGAAACTCCTCCTTATCCCAGCCAAGATAGGAAATCATAAACATTTGGCTAGGATGGGGGAGGTGGAGCTTATTGGTGGTCGTCATGATATTTCCATTCACTTTGCCAGTCTGGGCTTTAAAGAAAATGGACATAATGGCTGTAGATTAGTGCAGGTATAACCTAGTATTAGCCCTGATTTCAGGTGCTGTGCAGATGTGGTATCGTTCACTACTAGCAACAAAGAAGGGCTCAGGTACATAGTATGTACCCAATGATCTGGTGAAGGTGTTCTTTTCAATCCCAATTTGGAAAGAGGATCAGACACAATTGGCTACATTATAGCTATGTCCATGAGTGGCCTTGAAGGACAATAGAAAGGGCAAATATTTCTAATAGACAGAGCTGTGAATGGCATACCTGGTCATCTGCTTTGTGTGGAGAACTGGTTCTAGGTGAGAATATGTATACTTTCCTGGGCAGTGGCTAATGGCTTGGCAATTTGTTCAGGGGCTGGATGGAAAAAGACTGGAAAATTACAACGAAGTCTGGTGTAGAGGTATGTCGACAGACATCTGGGAGTGGACATAGAGCTTTAAGATTTTTATTTCACACCTTAACGCCCACTAGAAGGCAATCATCATGGATGGGGTACTTAGCGCTTGGTCAGTGGAGATTGTTATCAGCCAGGCTTTGTTATCAGACCCTGAACTGACACAATGAACACATGAATGAGGCAGCTGGAAGTTATAAATGGGCTCAACATACGGACTCTCATTTACTAAGGCTGAGCTAGCTAATGCAGTCTCATGTCCATGCTGTCAGCTACAGAGACCATCACTGAGCCCTCAGTGTGGCACTGTTCTTCAAGTAGATTAAATGGTCTCATGTTGCAAGTCAACTCTAATGGGCCTCTTTTATCCTGGAATGGCCAGTAGTTTGTTCTTACAGGGATAGAGCCTAGTCCAGGTATGAGTTTACCTTTATTACCTGCAGAGCCTCAGCCAGCATCACTATAAAGGACTTACACAGTTTTCAACCAATTCATAATGATGGAGGTGCAAGAGTGGGCACATGGCCATGGGATCCCCTGGTCTTATCACACACAGAACTGCAGCCTCGAACCTGCAGCCACTCATGGAATGCTACGACGGTCTTCTAAAGGCAGTTAAAGTATGAGCTTAGGGGCAACATTATGAATACAGTGGATTGACTAAATTGGGAACTTTCTAGTACAAAAGGATTATGAGAGTCAAATACAGTGGCAAAAGGAGTGGCTTCATTTACAACACTCCCAGTGACTTTTTATTGGAAGCATTTGTGCTTTCTTGCAACTCTGCCCTCTGTAAACTTAGAGGTCTTGGTTCCCACAGGGGGCATACTCTTCCCAGGGGCTGTAGCGGGTCTCACTGAACCACAAGAAGTGGTTGCCACTAGAGCACTTTGTACTCCTTGTACCCAGGGATGTGCAAATGAGGAGTCACCATATCCACAGAGTAACTGACCACCATGAGCAGGAGGTTGGGCTCCTCCACAGTGGGACAGGGAGGGTCTGTGTGGATCCCTGGTGAGCCACTTGGTTCCTCCTGTTGCTCCTTTGTCCCACTATAACTGATCAGACGCACATGGCAAACTCAGTCCAAGAAGGGTGTGGTTACTAAGGTTTCAGACCCCTGAGAAATGAAAGTTTGCATCACATGACCAGGTAAACCACCAAGAACTCCTGAGGTGATTGGTAAGTGTGAAGGGATTCCCAAGTGGGATAGTGGAGGAGGAAGAGGATGAGAACCACTTGCAGTCCTGAGATCAGTGACAATGGATGTAGTTCATCCTACTAACCAACGTCCCTATGATAAGTTTATTCTCAAGAAAATGGGCCTGTTATAGGAATCACGGAGGTCTATCTCCCTGAATAGTACTCAGTAGAATGATGGGCTATGGCAGCCTTGCAAGTGTACCACCCAGGTCTTCTGCTGAGGGAAGCTCAATTGGCTGAGAGCCCCGTCTGCTGCCCTCTGAAAACACTAGTATTTTCATGCCAAGGCTACAGTTCCCATGAGGCTTTTCCATCAGAACAATGAGCAGAGCAGGTACACGGATGCAGGCCCATTCGTGTGTGCAAGGGGACTCCTTTAAGGGGCAACTTTGGCTTGGGAGTTTTTCATCAGCCTGACCCTTAACTTTCTTGGAATTGTGTTGCAGTCTGAGATTCTGGCTACTTCCAACTTCTTCTTTCTTCCAAAGGGGGTAGACATACATCTGTCTGAAGACTTCCTCCTCTGGCTTCCTATTTCAACTCTCACAGGCATTTCCCCAAACAGATCTCTTGTAAATCTATTTTTGCACGTGCATCTTGGATGACCTGAAATAACACACTTGGACTTTGTTCTGACCAATAGGGACTTTGTTCTGACAGAGAGTTAAGTTACTTGTGAATCAACTTCATATTGCTGGGGTTGGTTTGTAAGTTTTTTTTGTGTTTTTTTTGTTGTTGTTGTTGTTGTTGCGTCTAGTGTAGATTTTACCATCAGGCTAGCTTAAACCTACTTACACAAGGTGTAACCTTCCTGAGATCCCAATGAATGTCAGGAGTTCTGAGTGAGGACTTCTGAGTGAGGACTCTCCACTATGGCTGGATGGAAGTTAAATGTTTCCCATTCTTGTGCTAGTGTTGGGCATTGTTAAGCTTAGTGTTCAACAATAAACATAAAGGGATCTGTATGCTGATTTCTGGACTTTTTTTTTATCTACATACCTTCTTCTTCACCGATACTCTGCCCTGAAAATTCAAGCCATCTCAGTTTTACTCAACTTGTCTTGGTCTCCCTATCTCAGAAAGACTGCTCTGCTTCAGCTTCTACTCCTGCAATGTCATCCAGCGCTTAAATCTAGGCAGGCAGGGCAATTGAAGGGTCACCTTGTTTCCCTCCCTCAGTCATCCCTCCTTTGCTGCCAGTTCTCCAATGTCTGAAAGGCTGCTTCAACATTCCCCCTCCCCCCTGGTTCCTGGGAATATTAATAGCCAATCTTTCTGTGAAATTCTTAATATATTTAGAGCTATAAATTTCCCAGAAATATTTGCTTTCACAATATCCTGGGTTTTGATATGTTGTATTTCCATTAGAATTTATCTCAAAATATTTTCTAAAGTCTACTGTTATTTAGCTTGCCTCATGGATCATTCAGAGTGTGTTCCTTAAATTATAAGAATTTGCAAAATTGTTTTTTATCTTTATGTAATTGATTTCTGGCTTAATTCATACTCCATATTATTTCAATCTTTGGAAATTTGTGATCAATTGAATGGTCAGTTTTGGTAAATGTTGAATGGTAAACCTTAAAATAATATGTATTCTAAGATTTTTGGATATAATGTTTTATATTATACTAGTGGCCCGGTACACGAAATTCATGCACATTAAAAGGGAATTAATTAGAGGAAATATTTAATATTGCTATTTGCCCTTTCTCTATAATAGAAGTGTCAGAGATGAAAGAAAATTAGTAAAATGTATATGACAATAATATATAAATTTGTTAATAATCACAACATGATATAACAACAACAAAGACATGATATAAAAACAACATGATGTAAAAACAACACTGATACAATGAGTGATAAATTGATTAAACTTATTCTAATATCTCCCTGTATACCACATTAAGAGTGAAAACACTTTCAGAGTGCTGGACTAATTTCCTTTGTGACGAAGTATTTACAACTTTACATCACATGCTCTTCGAACTCCAGAGAAGCAACGTATAACTGACCATGTGCAAAAACAGGTTCAGGTAGGAATATTCCTACTCTGTCTAGAGTTTGTCCTTGTGATTTGTTAATAGTCATCGTAAATGCTGGCATCACGGGAAACTGTCTTCGAATTACTTTAAATGGGAGCCCAGTGTTAGATGGGGACAAATCAATTCTTGTAATTAGAAGCTCTCCTTCTATAGATCCTGTTAATATTTCAGCTTCGATAATGTTAGGTCGTAATCTTTTGATAATAAATCTGGTACCATTACAAAGACCCAATTTACTATTAAGATTTCTCAGTAGCATGATGATTGCACCCACTTTCAATTTTAATTTATGACACAGCATTCCTGAAGGAGTAATACTATTAAGAAATTTGATGGGAAAATTTTTCTTTAAAGCCCTGGCCGGAATCAATGGAATCATCACTCAAATAAGTGTGAAAATCTCTATCAAGTATATCCAAAATTTCTTCATTTAATTTTTGAACATGCTCATTTTTTGGACAAAGAATCACACACTAGATATATTTTTAATATTATCTATAGATATACTATTTCCAAAGGTAGCTTCAGTAATAGATCTGTTATAAATCATTTCATGGGGGATTTCAATAATATCCATTCCTAAATAAAAACTGCTATCCAGTTTGCCATCTCCAAGTTTTACTAGTCATTCACTATAAGCAGAATCCTCTGATCTTATATTTGTTTTAAGAGACAACTTTCTGAAACATCCCCAACATTACAGTACTTTAAACTCGTTTGTACTATGGCCGATCTCATAGCATGTGACACAACACTGAGACATTGTTTAAAATCCCCTCTGAGAAGAACTTTCCCACCAAATGCAACATTCAAATTCATAATTTCTCTTAGTGATCTGCTTCTGGGTGCTCCAGGCGCTCTGAGGGTGGGTTCCTCCCTCAGGCCTCACCCTGGTCGGAAACAGCTCGGGAGGGCACCTCAGGGCCGGTGGGACTGATGGAAGTGTGTGTGGGGGGATGGCATGGAGGTGGTGCCTGCACTTCTGATCACTTGCACACTGTGTTTTATACCACAGCATGTGGCAGTGGCTGTGAAGGTTGCCACGGCAACCCAGCGCTGACTGCAG
>NW_005875372.1:3860-12522 GCF_000147115.1 Myotis lucifugus | reverse complement strand
TAAAAAGATTTCCTGACAATTAATAAATAGAAGTGTGTGTGTGTGTGTGTGTGTGTGTGTGTGTGCGCGGTCACAGAGGGCGGAATGACTCCGCAGCTTACCTAAAAGTGGAGCACTTGCCTTTTCCAGATGAACTCGCATTATCTCCCGGGGAGTGCATCTTTCATAATTTGGCAGAACTGCTTTGAAAGGAAGTCTATAATCCTTAAATAACTCTGTGGCTCTCTTTGCCCGGAGTCTTCCTTTGAACTTTTTTTTTTCAAGGAATGTTTATAATCAAGTGATTACACTGATTTTAAAACAAGCGACTGTAAAAATATCACTCAAGAACTCATTAAAGATTTTGAGGGGAGCCCATTTCACTGACAAAACAAAACAAACAATAACAACAAAAACCACTACTATAAAACCTTAACGGAAAGAGGACAATTAAAGGCTTGGTGACTCAGGGTTAAAGTGATGAAAAATCAGGTGTTTCCAATTATTACGGCCCCTTACTTCCTGTTACTCGGAATCGAGTGAGCTGGGAGTAAGGCAGGAAATGAGGCTGAGACCCGGTATGTACGCATTTGTTTGCAGCGCGTGCTGTACCTGAGCCCAGACTGCGTGCAGGTTTTGCTGTTTGCAGGCTGCTGGCTCCTTCAGGTAACTACTTGCAAAAGTGAAAACTTGAGAGCATTTCTGGGTGGGTTTTTTTGTTGTTGTTTTTTTTTTAGCAGAAGAGAAGAATTTTGTGTCTGGCTTGGCAGACAGGTGGGGGAGGGTAGGTGAGGAGGATGGGTGGGGGAGGTGTAAGATCCTTCTCTCTCTTCTGGTCCCCCCCCCCACCCCCCACAAACGCCCAGTACTCACACAGGTTCCACTGGCCAGAAGGGCAGGTCTAGAGCCAGCAACCAAAGGATAAGGTTTTCCAGCCTGAGCTGTAGGAGCCCAGATGACAAGCACAGCACGAGTTGCTGATGAGTCGGCCTTCCCACCTCCACTTTGCTTCAAAACTCAGCGCAGCTTTTGTGTCCACACTCAGGGCAACCTTGTGCTGAGGCATTATGTGAAGAAGCGTATACATTAAGAAGGCGTTATGCCAAGTCAGACAGCGAAAGACAAATACTGGATGATATCAGTTATGTGGAATCTAAAAAAAAGCCAAGCTCATAGAAACAGAGTAGAATGTTAGTTACCAGGGGCTCAGGGGTGGGGCTAGAGGTTGGAGAGATGTCGGTCAAAGGGTACAAACTCGTGTACCAGTCACAAGATGGGTAAGTTCTGAGGGTTTAATGTACAGCATAGGGAGTATAGTTAATAATACTACATTATCTACTTGCAAGTTGCTAAGAGAGAAGATCTTAAATCTCACCACAAAAAAAAAAGCACTGGTAATTATTTGAGGTGATAGAAGTGTTTGCTAAGGCTGTGGTGCTAATCACTTTGCAACATATAAGTGTATCAGATCATTGTATACCTCAAACGCACACAGTGTTATATGTCAATTATATTTCAATAAAGCTGAAAAAAGTAAAACCCTGAAAACCAGAATGTAGGCTACCTCACTAAATTGGTTGTTCATCTCTGCTTACTTACCGTAATCACTTGAGAAACATGCTTAAGTTACATAGGCCCAAGCTCCATCATGTTCTTGCTGAATCGGAATTCTTGGGGATAGACGTCTTTTTAAAAATTCCCCAAGTGACTCTGTTGTGTACCAGTTAAAAATCAATCCGTGCACTAAACCCACAACTGTGGGTCAACCCCAAGGAAGCAGGAGCTTATGCAGAAAGCAGGAAATGCCCTCTAGTGGCCAAAAAAGCCATTTTCCATTCTGTTGGGTCCTGGGACCCACGGCAGAATTAGAGATGGGAAGACACATCTTTATTGTAAACCATATTAGAATCCACTAATTTGACCAATCTGCCCCTGAAACTTAAACCGTAAGACCCATAAGGGCCCAGCCGGTGTGGCTCAGTGGTTGAGCGTCAACCTATGAACCAGGAGGTCATGGTTCGATTCCCGGTCAGGGCACATGCCCCAGTTGCCAGCTCGATCCCCAGTGTGGGGTGTGAAGGAGGTAGCCGATCAATGATCCTCTCTCATCATTGATGTTTCTATCTCTCTCTCCCTTTCCCTTCCTCTCTGAAATAAATAAAAATATGTTATATTTTTAAAAAGACCCATAAAGGCAGGAACCACTTATTCTTGTCTTGTACATGAGGGTGCCTGGCCCAGTGTAGTGTGAGGCCTAAAATTAAGGCTCAATATCATATGCTGCCCTGATGTCTGTGATAAAATCATGAGGGGCTCAGATAGCCTAACAGCAAGTTCCCTATCCTATCACCCTATTCTGCTCTCATTGATAAGGTCCTCTAGCCAAATAACTCTCCTTACCAAATGGGCCAGGCACAGTTCCTGCTTATCCTTGAGTAGTGGGTTTCTACCAGCCCATGGAATTATTTAATGAGTCACGTCCTCCCACAAGGACCAGGGAGAAGGAACACACCTGCCTCCATAGTACCTGGTTGTTCACTTTGTTCCTCAGGGTAACCCCTATGTGGCCCTCCATGGCCTATGGAGAACTCATTACTGATTTACTGTCCATTTGCATGAACTTTCACAGTGATCTTAGGCACATACAAATAATTCAGTGAATATATATATATATATATATATATATATATATATATATATGATGTTAGGGTAGAAGAGATCTTAGAAAACTTCAAGACTAACCCTCTGCTTTATTTCTAAAAGAACTATTGCCAGACAAGGCCATCAATTCCTCAATGAAAGGGACTATGTTTTATTTATGTTTATATCCTCTCAGCTTGGAACAGAACTGGTGTACACTGTGCATTTGATAAAGAAACGAATGACAGCCCAGAGAGTAAGTGAATTTCCCTGTAGCACCAGCTAATTAACAGAACCACAGGGACTTGAATCAACAGATATTTATCAAATGTCTTCTGTGAGAGGCAGTATCTAGCTAGGTGTCCTGGAGGGGAAGAAGGTGAGGCAGGGCTATAAAGACGAGAGAGAGATATAGTCCCTGCCCTCAAAGAGCATACACCCTATAACCATGTTGTCCAATATGGTAGCTGCTAACCACATGTAGTTATTTAAATGCAAATTAATAAAATGTAAAATGTAGTTACCCAGTTACACTAGCTATGTTTCAAGTGTTCAATAGCTACATATTGGCTAGTGGCTACCATATTGGATTGCACATATTAGAATATTTTGATTATTACAGAAAGTTCTACTGGCTACCGCTGCCCTAGAGGGAAAGGTGTAATGAAACCTGATGCCGTAACATAAAGCAGGAGGTGATAACAGACGTTCCAATTAATTGCTATGAGGCCGGAGGGGGTGGTTTCAGGATCAACCCCCACCAGATTCTAAGTCCTCTGAGGATGGGGACTGTTTGACTTCTAGCAATTAGCATAACTCATAGAAAATGCTCAATCTAGTTGATTGAATAAACTACACAGGAAAAAAATTCACTGTACATCATGAATTTGATGTTTGCAAATTCCATTCATTTTTTTTTAAATCCTCACCCAAGGATATTTTTTTCCATTGATTTTCAGAGAGAGTAGAAAGGAAGGAGGGAGGGAGAGAGAGAAAGAGGAGGAGAGAGAGAAACATCGATGTGAGAGAGATACACCGATTTGGTGGCCTCTCGCACACTGGGGCTGGGGATCGAACCTGCAACCCAGGTACATGCCCTTGACTGGAATCAAACTGGGACCCTTCAGTGCTCAGGCTGACGCTCTAATCACTTAGCCCTCCCAGCTAGGGCATCCATTCATGTTTTTGTAACCCTTCTATGCCATATTGTATCTGTTAACAGGGCAGATAATTGTTTTACTTGTTTTTAAACATATAAATGTGCATTTTAAATGTGCATATTCTTCTGCAACTTTAAAAAATTTTGCTTAACCTTATATTTTAAAGATGTATCCATGTTAAAACATGCAGCACTAGTTACTTTTAATTGCTGAAGAGTATTATATGGCATTAAACACACAATTTATTTATTCTATTTTTGATAGAAATTTGTCCTATTTTGAATTTTTGCAATTACAAATAAAGTTATAATGAACATTCTTATGTGTTTTCTTACACAAATGTTCGGAGTTTATTCCTAGAAGTAGTGTTGCTATGAATAATCTGAAGTTATTCATACCTACAACTATTCTAAATATTGGCAAACTAATTTCCAAGAGGATTGACCAATTTATATTCCCATCCGCATTGTGTGAATATTCTCATTGTTCTACATCTTTGGCAGCACTCGGTACTGTCAGGCTTTTATTCTTTGCCAATCTGATAAGGCGAAATGAGGCGGTGTAGTGTTCCCTAGGAAGTTAAAGACATAAGGACAAGGTGAAAAATGCCAACCCTGCCATAATCCTGCCATTAGGCTATGAGAAGAATACTAGGATAATTGATTTTTTGTGCTGTGATGGGAAAATTGGCACTGGGACCAAAGCAGCAACTGACCTTCAAGACAAGCCAAGCTATGCAAGAGCAGTATAAGACAGTTTTACCATCCCATACCTTCAAACCACAGCTGGACATCAGCCAGGAAACTTTCACATAGGATTTGGAAATCAGAATATGTTCAGCATGTTTGCAGTGTATTATACATTCTTCCTAAGAGAAACAGAATTTATTTTCTCATGTATCCCATTAAATGCCACCCAGGCTCCATACCTCTCCATGTTTTTGTCTTAACCCAGTTTCTGATGGAAGAAATTACTGGCAAGTGAGGAGCTGTGTACGTTAGATATCTATTGGTGGGAAATCTTGGTGATCGGGAGGACTGTCAGCTTAACAAGAGGCAAGGTAATAGACCATATCTTGCAATACTTGCTCACAGCTGTTTCACATAGCTACTTTAAATGCTCGAAGCACAGAAAACGATCCCATAATTTAGGAACATATTAGTATTTTATCTTGTACAGATTTTCCAGTATGATTCTAGCTAATACACAAGGAACTAAAATGAACCTGTTTCTAAGGGCTTTGAGCCCGAGGCAGCGGGAAACACCCAGGGTTCCATTTCCCTGAAGTAGTTCATTGAAGAAAGGAAAGTACTTCTTAGCAACCTTTCATTATGGCTGGCATACTCATGGGAAATTTGAGATAATGCCTATTCTACTTCTGTGAAAGTCCTCCCAGAGTAATAACTTGAATTTTTTAAAGTGATACAAGCTCTGAGGATGTTTTTCTTGCTTCTTCATGGGAGCCAGAGAGCCGAGATGGAGAAAGGGGTCAACTAGACTCTGAGCAGCTAACTCAGGTCAGCATAGTTGAGGCGAAAGCTCAGATGAACCAACTGTGTTCCGTTTACTAATGAGAATCCAACACTTGTTTTTCTTTTTCAGAAAGGAAGATTTACTAGTATGTCACCTATGGTGTTTCTTCCTAAAACCTCTTTGTGGATGGCAGCATTTAGGAAAATGATATCTTCTTAAAATAATTCCCCCTGCTCATTCAAAAAAGCTGGCTGCCAATTTCCGCCATGGCTTTTAGAGTTGCAATGAAAAGGCTGTGTCCACTGAAAGCAGAAGACCATGAAGCGCTAAGGGACATTTTTCTCAAGAGGTGAGGATAAAAATTGATTTAAATTATAGTTCCTTTGGAGACGCATGCAACCTAGGTGTTTCATGTACAAATAAAAGGCTAAAAATGTAGTAATAAAGTTGAATTTAGGCTACCGTTTAACTATGTAAGTTCAAGTCTTTTTTTTTTTCTTGCCAGGCATTTATTGTAGGTGCTGAGGATAGAGTGATAAATAGAGTAAGGTCCCCACTTACTGGGGAAAATGACCCATAGTAACAAATAAATGAACAAGATCTTTGGTAATTGCCTCTAACATGTTCTATTTTAGGAGGAGTGGTCTGGGAACCCCTCCCTGAGAAGGTGATGTTGGAGCTGAGGTGTGGAGGATAAGCAGCAGCTCTGTGATAGGTGGCACAGGAATTCGGGCAGAGGGAAGAACACCATAAAGGCCTGAGGTTGGATCCAGCTGGGCACCCTCGAAGGACAGAAGGCAGGCCAGTGTGGCCAGAGCGATGGAAGACCAAGTGAGACCATGTGAGGAGTTTGGGGTTATTCTATGTGCAATAGGAAGCTACTGTTTTGTTTGTTTGTTTGTTTGTTTTTGTTTCATTGATTTCAGAGAGGAAGGGAGAGGGAGAGAGAGATATAAATATCAATGATGAGGGAGAATCATTGATCGGCTACCTCCTGCACGCCCCAAACTGGGCATGGAGCCCTGACTGGTAATTGAACCATGACCTCCTGATTCATAGGTTGATGCTCAACCACTGAGCCACACTGACCAGGCCTAAAGTGTTTGTTTTAAAAAGACCTTTCTAGTTACTGTGAGAAGAACACATTTCAGGAAGCAAGGAGCCAGAAATACCGGGTAGGAGACCGTGGCAGTCATCACCACTGACAACGGTGGCTTAGTCCGGGGGTGGCAGCGTCCAAGATGGAGAGAAGTGGGCGGGAGGAGAATATATTTTGCAGGCAGAACTTCCAAGATGTGCTGCTGATGGACTGGATATGAAGACTACAAAGAAGAAACAACGATCGCCCTAGGCTTTTGGCTTGATCAACCAGGCAGATCGCTGGGACAGTCTTTGGGTTATTTATTGTCTTTAGCTCTAAGCTCTCCCTTTTGTACTCTGCTTTGTGATCCTGGGCCTGAAACTCTGCAAACCACTTTCCTGCTTTGCCAGCCGGCTCTCTGTTAGGCCCTGCCAACTGCAGGTGCTGGAGGAAGAGGCAAGGTCTGCGGAGGAAGAAGGATTTGCTCCCCCAACCTGCTTCCTCTTTCGGAGCATGTCATCCTCACAAAGCATCTTCCAGGAGCAGCAGCTATTCCTCTGGTAGCAGCAATTGAATCTAGGTCAGGTTTTTTTGTTTTGTTTTGTTTTTTAACCCTTGAAGAACTAACTTCATCAGGTCCTCTTTGGAGACACAGCAACACCAGACAAGCAGAGCCCCCTCACTCAGAGGTCAGCTCTGCAGGGGGCCCTTCTGTACATTCATTCATTCATTCATTTATTTATGTATTTATTTATTTTTACTTATTGATTTGAGAGAGAGAGAGAGGAAGGGACGAGGAGAGAAAGAGAGAGAGAGAGTGAGAGACATCGATTTGTTGTTCCACTTATTTATGCCCACCATTGCCAAAACGCACATCAAATATTTCACAAAATTATGCTTATTATACATGACTCCCTCTGATAGTTTATATTCTACTATCTTATTAAAAAACAAATCCATGATGCAACACTGTCACTTGATTTCACCACCCACTAAGGCAGCGGTTCTCAACCTGTACGTCGCGACCCCTTTGGGGGTCGAACCACCCTTTCACAGGGGTCGCCTAAGACCATCCTGCATATCAGATATTTACATTACGATTCATAACAGTAGCAACATTACAGTTATGAAGTAGCAACGAAAATAATTTTATGGTTGGGTCACAACATGAGGAACTGTATTTAAAGGGCCAGAAGGTTGAGAACCACTGCACTAAGGGCTTATGAACTGCAGTTTGGAAATCCTGTTTCGAGGTCTTCAGTTGCAGGTGCTGAAGTTATTTTTGAGGAGATGTTCGGAAGGATGATGACCAAATGTCCTTTTCATATTCAGAGCTCACCAACTCCAGAACTATGGAGCAGAAAATTAAAAACAAAACAAAACAAAAGCCACATCAAGGCAGAAGTGGACATGTCAGAGCCTAGGCTTTACGGTACTTACTCTGAAGACAAATTACATAGCTTTGTAACGGCGCTAATAGCATATGCCTGTATTTCAGCTTTTCAGATGAAGGGCCTTTTCTATCATTAAAAGCCTGTCATTTGGAACGATACTTACTTCTCAATTATTTACATCCATGGAGGTGAACATCATTGTGGATAATTTTTGAAATGCTGTTCATCTGCCCAAGTAGGTCAGGGACATTGCTGGCACACTCACTATGTCTGTATTTGGTAAAAGAGAATTCAACGTTTACAGAAACGTTGTTATGAGTCTACCTGACCATATTGCTAAAAATACCTAAAGGTGTTAGAAAGCCATGGATTATAAAATGGGTGAAGTGAAACAAGATTTTGCAGTTCACTTACATCAAATAGACATTCTGTCATTAAGTTCATGTTAGTGCCCTGAAAGTGGGTTCATTGCTTTTAGAGTTTTTGACAAGCCCTTGGGAGAGAATCAAATTCAGCTTCTCACAACTAACACGTGGCTTTTCTGACAATGTTAGGATTCCTATCTCTATAACATCCAATTGAGAGCCTAGTCAAACGCAGATGACTCACTTCTCAGGTTGAGCAGGGTGATGGAACAATGACAATTGAGTAGTGAAAATGTGTATTGAAAGCAAAAGTTCTTCTGAGTTTTCCCTAAATTCCACCTATTAACCTTGATTGTGACCTATGAACCAGGAGATCACGGTTTGATTACTGGTCAGGGCACATGCCTGAGTTGCAGGTTCGATTCCCAGTGTGGGGGACTTGTAGGAGGCAGCCAATCAATGATTCTCTTTCATCACTGATGCTTCTATCTTTCTCCCTCTCCCTTCCTTTCTGAAATCAAATAGATATAAATATAATATATATGCATATTATATATATATATGTGTATA
>NW_005875372.1:0-3717 GCF_000147115.1 Myotis lucifugus | reverse complement strand
AATTTGAAAATCTAATGAAAAATGTAGGCTTCACAGAAAAAGTCCTTACTTAATAAATTGTGCCTACAATTTCAGGGGATCCACAGATCTTCCTGATGTCTATGCCTGGGTAAGACTCCTGCTTTTAGATAATCTTCCTGGTAGAGAATCTGGCAAATTAGACCCTCTGACAGCTTCAAAGACCCCTAATCAAAGAAAACTCATCTTGTGAGTGCTGAGTGATCCTGAATTAGTTCCACTCTCTATGGATTCATTCATAGGCAGAGCTCCCTCCTCCCATAATAATCTATCATGTCCCCAGTCTTTGATATAGATGACTGACATTTTCTGCATTTTACGTAAAGTACTAGAAAAAATACAATTAAAAATGTATTTATTGATTTTAGAGAGTAGAGACTATTATTACTAATTTACTTATATCCTGCTTATTTCCAATAATTTGAGGTTCTGAATATTCACAAATCCTCAGGCAGCTGCCTTTTCAATCCCTCTCATATAGAAATATGGGGAGCTGCCACTGTCTCACATTGGGAGCTGAACCCTCAACCCTCCACCATTGGCCTGAGACTTATTATGAAGATGGGCCATTCTCTACTCCCCCTACCCTCAAAGGAAGAGATGTTAACATTTAGGGAAGCTAGCGGCCAATCTCCCAGCTTCCAGCTAACAGATTTATTCAAAAAGGAAAGAATTCACAGAGCAAAACATTTTTACAGCAGAAACCATTGAGACCTCTCTTGTCTAAGTTTAACAAGACTTTCATCCTGGGACCCCACACCTGCTCAATAAACAGTTCACTTCAGTTGGAGAAGAAAGCACAGCGGAGCTCAGGCATGAGAACACACCCGACAGAAGAGCTACCGTGTTATGCTTTGGTTCTGACCTACTGATGCGTAGTGCCCTCCATTGTCTCTGGTTTGTTTGAGGGTTATAACATCAAATAACCATTTGGCACTGGGTGAGCTCAACGTTTTAAAAACGAAGATATTTTAGACTTCTAAATAAGTTGCCCTGCTGGTTGTAAGCCACAGAGTACAATGTGTGATGGCCATCTTCCCTTTCAGTTATTATTTAAAGTGTCATGTTTGGTTCCAGTCCATGGGTCTCAAGAAGGGTAGAAACCCTGTGGTAAGTGGATATATCTGGGAAACACCATGAGTAAATGCTAGCTGAAAAGTAAGTGGCTTTTATTATGAATTCCTACCTCTGAGGCTCTGGAATACAATGAACGCAACTGAACTAGCCTATAAGTAAATTGGCTCTTTACATTTCCAAACAAATTTACCCATAAAAATGGACAGTTTTATGAAAGCTTTTAATGATTTTTTTTTACCTTCTACCTTTGTGTTTCTTTGTGAATGTTGAAAGTCAGTGAATACATTGAAGTATGGACAATGAAATAAAATGGAATCTGAGATTTGCTTTAAAATATCGAAGAAAAGGGAAATGTGTGTGGTGGATAAATGCGACCAGATTGACAAACTGTAGATAATTATTAAGATTGGTGGTAGGTACATAGCAGTTCATCATCCTTTTGTAATTGTTAGAAATTTCCAAATTAAAAGAAAATGTCAAAGACTTGGAAATTTTCCAGTGATAAAGAATTAGATTAAAATGCTCCTTAAACAAACTAGAAGGCATTTAAAAAAAAAAGTCATTTAATCTATCTTGTTGATATATTTTAGTTACAATTTTTAAAAGATGGTGTATTTCTTTTTAATTATTTTTTATTGATTTCAGAGAGGAAGGGAGAGGGAGAGAAAGATAG
This sequence comes from Myotis lucifugus, assembly GCF_000147115.1. Lineage (NCBI taxonomy): Eukaryota > Metazoa > Chordata > Mammalia > Chiroptera > Vespertilionidae > Myotis > Myotis lucifugus. The sequence continues at coordinate 1,949 of NW_005875372.1, read as the reverse complement.
AAACATCTATGATGAGAGAGAATCAATGATTGGCTGCTTTCTGCACACCCCCAACTGGGGATCAAGCCCACAATCCAGGCATGTGTCTTTGACCAGAATCAAAGGGACCCTTCAGTCTGCAGGCTGGCTATCTATCCACTGAGCCAAACCGGCTAGGGCAACAGGTGGTGTATTTCTAGCAAAACATCTTGATTTAAATAAAAGTGTCAGTGTAAATGGCTCTCAACACTCTATGTATTTTGTTTAATCAAGTCGTTAAATAGAGGTAGGGTAGAGAAGCAAGAGAAATAAAAGAGGTGAGCCTAGGGTGGGGTGGTCTGGTCTAGTTCTCCTATGTTAAAAAGTGATGCCAGTGGAAAGGATGTAAGGAGATGGAACAGAATCATTAGTGAAGTTCAGTGAGAAAGTAGGAAGGGTATCTCAGAAAGGACACAGAAAATGAGAGAGAAGCAGGGAAGAATGTAGGGACCATCAGAAATAAAAGAAAACCTCCCAGTTCCTCTCAAAGAAATGTCACACCAGCTTCTGTTTGATCCCACAATGTGCTGCTCCCATTTCAAAATTAGAATGATTCCCATTCTGGGGTGACATCCACTCCTGGGAATGGAGCACAGCACCCTGTCAGCTCACATAAGGAAGATATTATGGAACGGAGGCAAATCCCTCAGAAAGCAACTCGCTCTTTCATTCTCAAGGAGCTTAGATAGAGGGGCTCAAGAAGCTTAGTTACTTAACCTGTGTAGAGAAACAGGATCCAGATGCTTTGAAGATTAATTAAACAGGCCCACCCTGAGGTTCACAAAGCAAGGCTGAATCTTGCCAGGGCCTGGAAACGCACAGTAAGGCCTGTCAAGGACATGGCCTGGCACAGGGGAAGGCCCCCACAGAGGTGGAATGTGAGGGGAGATTATGTACTTCTGGGTGTGCTTAGTGGTTCTACCTCAAAGGATGCTGTAAACGTATCTCCTTGGGGAAAGGCACTGAAGATGGGGAAGAGCCCGCTGTCCTCCAGGACCCCTTGCTTACCTCCTCGCACAAAGCATTCCCCTGCCAAAAAGCAGAGGAAGAGAACGGTAGAGCTTGCCAGCGTTTCCAGCCAGGACAGGCTCTGAGCTAACTAACGTGCCTGTGGGAATCTTTCTCTGTCCATGAATCGTCCCCGAGGCACAGGGTGGAATGTGTGCCAAGTGTGCCTACCCTTAACGCCCCCACCATCTGCATACCATGTTGCCAAACACCAAAATACTACTCCAGACAACACTGAAGGGAGAGTCCTGTAATTTGTTCATGTGGTCTCATCAAACCAAAACATTTAGAAGCAACACTTTGAAAAAAGTCGTGGCATCAGATTAGTATGTTTGAGGACCATGCTCTACGGCCCTGGAGAAGTCCCACGGAAGTCTTTCTGTGTGACGGGAACAAGTGGATTTCTAAAACAAATTTAAAGTATAACACAGTGGAAAACACCCATTTTTCTTAAGTGTGCAGGTTGGTTAATTTTTACATGTCTGCACTTGCGTAACCACCACTCAGATCAAGATCTAGACTATTTCTGTCATCCCATGAGGCTCCCCCATGTTCCCTGTCAGTCAACGAGGCCTCAAAAATAAGTGTAATCTGCCCTGGCCAGTGTGGCTTAGTTGGTTGCGCATCGTCCTGTGCACCAAAAGGTTGCCAGTTTGATGCATGGTCAGGGCACAAGCCCAGGTTGGGGGGTATGCAGGAGGCAGTCAACTGATGTTTCTCTCTCACATTCATGTTTCTCTCCCCCCCCTTTCTCTCTCTCTCTCTCTCTCTAAAAATCAATAAACCATTCTTTAAAAAATAAAAAGTAACTATAATCAATTCTTGAACTTCATATAAATAGAATCATGCAGTATATACTTATACCATATACTCTTGCTTTTTACTTCTTTCACTCAAGAATATTTCTATGGCTTCATCAATGT
>NW_005875371.1:6150-12806 GCF_000147115.1 Myotis lucifugus | reverse complement strand
AACTAACATCTGAGGATTGTGCGCCAACTGTCTTTTACACGTTGACAAGATGCTTGGCACTACTGTGCAATAAAAAATATTTTCATTTATCACTTGCATTGGTCTTTTAAGATTGTGCAGAACACCCGAGAAGGAACACTCAGAGGCCATTACATGGGAGTATTTGTAGATGACAACTTCTTTTATTGTAGATGTTTGTCTGGATTTTAAAATGTATAATCCAAATATTTAGATATATAATTAAAATGCATACTAAGCCATTGACTATAAAAGATCGTCTTGAATTTTGCATAAAGGTCCATAAAAGTTAACAATTCTCTTACCCTAACATCTATTGTATATTTTGAACTCTATGTCACAAACTAAACTTATGATCTTTCTCCACCCAAAAACCTGTTCTTTATTTAGAATTTTGTTTTCCTAATTTCCTCTCTCATACCCCTCAAACTAGTTATCCCACAATTAAGAGATCACTAAGCAAAAATAATTATACTTCCTATATGCCACTAAAATCTCCTCTTTTCTTCATTTATCATGGTATCACTTCATTTGTTCCCATTTTGCCTCTTACCTGGACCAAGGGAGGAGGCCATGTGTAGGGAAGAGGAAGCAGAACAATGTCAGTACAGCTGGAACAGAAGATATAAGTGGAAGACTGGTGCAAGTTATGGATGGAAATGGAAATCTACTAAGTAGTGACCTTCTTGGTAAGATCTTGGATTTTTCCTGGAGTTGATGGGAAGTCACTGAAGGATATTAATAAGGGTGTGCAATTATCCCAAAATAAAATTAGTGGTAAAAGATTGTTTAGAAGGAAGGCATGACAAACAAAATCATGGTTCCCTATCTCCCATTTCATCCCCCAAAGACATCAGTGTCCTATACCTGGGAGAGAAAGAGAGAGAGAGGGAGAGAGAGAGGGAGAGAAAGAGAGAGAGAGAGAGAGAGAGAGAGAGAGAGAGAGAGAGAGATTTGAAGATGATATCCTGCTGCCTTGAAGTTAAAGAAACAGCCATTCATTAGGCAGAGGGTAAAAGTGGCTTCTAGAAACTGTAAAAGTCAAGGAAAAGGCCCTGCTGGTGTTGCTAAGTGGTTAGACGTCAACCCAGGAACCAGGAGGTTACCTGTTTGATTCCCAGTTAAGGCACATGCCCGGGTTTCGGACTTGCTGGATCTCCAGTGGGGGCGTGTGGGAGGCAGTTGATCGATATTTCTCTGTCATCAATGTTTCTATCTCATTACAGGATATTTTTCTTGTTTTGTGGGAGGAATATAAACTCAATGAAGACAATTTAATGCCTCCATTATTATGACTTGTTGCATTTTAAATTAAATTATAAATGATATAGTTATCAGAACTTGAAAGATTTCTTGTTAAATCCAATATCATGAAATGTTTAGATAATCTAGGCCAGTGGTTGGCAAGCTCATTAGTCAACAGAGCCAAATATCAACAGTACAACGATTGAAATTTCTTTTGAGAGCCAAATTTTTTAAACGTAAACTATATAGGTAGGTACATTGTCATTAACTTAATTAGGGTACTCCTAAGCTGGCCTTTGCTAAAAACGTCCTCAATCTGATTGAGGTACATTCGCTGAGGTAGACCCCTTCCAACTCTCCCATCCACACTCGTCTTGTATACTTGTTTCAGATAGACGAGTGGGGATGGGAGAGTTGGAAGGGCTTGACCTCAGCGAAGGTACCTCAAAACAATGTACCTCCCCCGCGCTGTGTATCCTGGCGGCCCTCCTGCGCAATGTCTCCTGTCACCCGACCAACCAACACTCCCCACTTCTTCTAATGCCACTTCTTCAAAATAGACTCGCCCAGGCCGAAAACCAACTTCTGCACATGGGCCACAAAGTTTCAATCTCACTGTATGTGCGCGCCCACACGTGGTATTTTGTGGAAGAGCCACACTCAAGGGGCCAAAGGGCCACATGTGGCTCGCGAGCCGTGGTTTGCCGGCCACTGATCTAGGCTAACAGTGCAACTGAAATCACTTTGCTTTCAGTCTAGATCCTAACTGAATGGTGAGGAATATAAAAATACAGCAAGTATATAAATTTTAAACACCACCTCATTATTTCTTAGTGGCTAAGTACTGCAAACTAGAATCAAAATAGAGTTGAGCTGTATTTGTGTGTTGGGGGAGTGGTAGTTTTTTGTTTGGTTTGTTGTTTTTGTCTTTCTGGTTGCATCCAACATTGAAATATAAATCTTTCATTATGTATTAGTCATGTAAAACCATTTCACTAAGTAAATTATTTTGCACTTGAGAAAACAGACCCAGAAATACTAAACAATTTGCCTAGATGATAAACCCATAAGTAATGATCAAGGACTGAGGGCTTGTTGTGTTGACATGAAGACCCAGATCCTATTCTTATCCTTTACACTATACAAATTACAATAGTGACATATATAATGGTATATCTATTCTTTTGCACTTGTGAATACTACCCAAGTGAGTAAGTATAAGTATGCTCAATATCTAGCCACATATTAATATTGCCATATTGCAGTTTTTTCTAATGAACAGTGCTGCAAAAGCCATCCCTCTAACCAATTATTTTTACCTACCTTTATTTACTTACATTCAGTTTCCAGAAATGAAATTTATTTTAAAAATTGTATGTATGGTTTAAAACTTTTCATTAAACAATATTTAATTGACCTAAATAAATGATTTATTTATTTATTTATTTATGCCTATACTTAAAATTTATCTTCAGTAATGATTCTATAATATGAATGGCTTCATAATTACTTGTAATGATGGTTTATTGATAGTTTCAAATGTCCATCTTTTCTCTGATCACATGGATGCATTTCTGATGTTGCTAAAAGTATATTGGTGAAAGTAGTCTGGCAAAATTGAATTTGAAATGAACCAGTGGTATTTGATATTTCACTAAATTCAGTGAGACACATAAGTTATAAAGAAAAGGATTTCTGATATCCACAAGTAATTATTAAAAATGACTAACATGTTAAGGTCAGAGCCTACTCAAGGTGTTAACATGCTATAAAAATAGTCTAATTAGAAATATTGTTGGGTTAAGTTTCCCTGCCTCTGGGAGCTGGTGCTGCACTGAACTAAGTAAATTTTCTTCTTGTCAGGAAATAATTCAAAATACACTTTACTCTTTTTCCCCTTTTCCTCTTTCTTCCATCTAGTTTTGCATAAGACTTAGAGGTGGGAAATGACGTTTTAAAAATGACACGTATGCCTAATAATAGTGATATATGCATTTTCTGTAATTTTTCTGTTTTGTTCTGCATTGCTATAACTTCTGATTTTTGCATAATTTTAAAAAGATTTTGAATATTGCTTTTAGTCATTAACAATGACCCAACTGCCTATTAATTGTTAAACAATTATCTTATTTATATGATAGACTAAACTGAAATTTTCAATGAATTACCTACTTTTAAAAATTGCTCAGAAAGTGCAATACAGAATCTCCATAATTAGGTTATAGCAATCAACTTGGTATACACACAAATACACACACATATACTTGTGCACATATACTAACTACTTATTTATTATTCATTCATTCATTTTTTCATACAACAAAAAATTATTGATCAATTGTGATGTACAATATATTGTAAGAAATAAAAATTAATGTGTGGTTCTTGTTTTTAATTAAACCCATAGGGAAATGAGAAAATTACTCTAACAGTGAAATAAAATTAGATATGATAAGACTGTCTATGCTTTTTCTAGTGTAAATTCTATATATTTTTGTTGTTGTTGTTAATCTTCACCCAAAGACATTTTTCCATTGATTTTTAGGGAGAGTGGGAGAGAGAGGGAAAAACATAGAGAAACATCGATGTGAGAGAAACTCATGGATTAGTTGCCTCCTGCATGAGCCCTGACCAGGGCCCAGCTAGGGAGGAGCCTGCAACCAAGGTACGTGTCCTGGACCAAGGTACATGAATTGAACCCAGGACTCTTTGGTTCACAGCTGATGCTCTATCCATTGAGCCAAACAGGTTAGGTCTTTATAATCCTATATAATAAAAGTCTAGGTGGCATCATGCCCTTTCACTACTCCCTTGCACAACATCGTCACAAGATGGCCACCACAAGATGGCCGTGTGCACAGCAGAGGCAGGGCCCAGTGGCCACTCTGCACGGTGAAGCCTGGGGGTCCCACAGCTCTGCATGGTGCAGAGGAGGCTGGTCCCGGCGTCTCCACAGTCTCACACAGAGAAGGCCGGTCCTAGCAGAGGAGGTGGGTTGGGGCAGAAGAGGGCTGTTGTGGGTGATCAGGCCAGCAGGGGAGGGCAGTTGGGGGTGATTAGGTTGACAGGGGAGGGAAGTTGGGGGCCACTGGGCCTCCAGGGGAGGGCAGTTGGGGGCCATCAGGTCAGCATGGGAAGGCAGTTGGGGGCGAGATCAGGCCAGCAGGTGAGGGCAGCTGGGGGGGGACCAGGCCTGCAGGGGAGGGCAGTTGTGTGCAACGAGGTCAGCAGGGGGTGATCAGGCTGGCAGGCTGGCAGGCAGAAGTGGTTAGGGACAATTAGCCAGGCAGACAGGCAAGTGGTTAGGAGCCAGCAGTCCCGGATTGTGAGAGGGATGTCTGAATGCTGGTTTAAATGGGATTGGGCCTAAACCATCAGTCGCACATTCCCCGAGGGGTCCCAGATTGGAGATGGCGAAGGCCGGCCTGAGGGACACCATCCTCCCCCCGGGTGCACAAATTTCATGCACCAGGCTGCTAGTCTATATATATAAAAGCCTAAGTGACTGCCTGCTGGCCAGTAGCTATTATGTGCACTGACCACCAGTTGGCAGATACTCAACACAGGACCTGCTGAGCTGTGGTCACTTGGTAGCAGTGGTTCTCCGGTGATGCACCCAGAACCAGAGAGAGAAAGCCTGATTCTAGGGTGAGTCATCTGAGAACTGCCCTCTCACAATCTGAGACTCCTCAGGGGATGTCAGAGAGCTGGTTTCCGCCTGATCCTTGCAGGCCAGGCTGAGGGACCTCACAGGTGCAGGAATCCATGCACCGGGCCTCTAGTTTTTAATAATTAAGAACACTAAAGGCACAAGGGATGCATAAGCAAAGATTTGAAGACAAAGATAGGCATAGTTTGTGTAAAGAATTGGAGTAACTATATCTAATTTACTTGGGTACACCTCATCTAAAAAAGAGCTTTTCAAAAAACATGGAAAAAGAACTACTGAAAGGCACTCTTGGAGTTTATTTACTTGGCAATGAGAAGTGTTTTAAAATTTTTAAATAGGAGTAAAATGCTCAATCAGTTACTTTCTCAAGATAAATATGAAATCAGAGTAAAAGACAGAATGAAAAAGGAGACATATCTTGAGAACAGTTGTTATTATAAAATGTTAATATATTTAGTAAATATTTAGTGAGTTTCTATTATATCCCAGACAGAGTACTAGACACAAAGCTATATAGAAAATTAAGGCAATAATCCCAGTCTATAGGAGCTCAATCTAGTAGAAATACCACTTACCAAACCAACAATTAAAGTGACACATGTTAAAATGAAGGTAAAGATTTGCTTCGGTACGGAGAATACAAAGACAATTATGTTTACCTGGGATGGTTCAGAGAGGGTAGGTGATTGAAAACTTCTAAAACAAAGTCCCCCAGAGACCTGGTTCTAAAAATTATGAGCAGGTAATTTGTTTGAAAAGTTAAATATTGCAAATGGAAGAAAGTTCTATATAATAGCACAAAAATGGCAATTTTGAAGAAAAAGTGATGATCAAAGCTAGAAATAGGCTTGCAAGCATGGTTGGAGATGACAAGAAGAAAAAGCAGGAATGATACCATCAAATATCTAACATACCAAATTATATGAAACTCAGATATTTTTCTGAAGACAATGAACAACTATTGAAGACTTTTAGGCAATAAATGCAATCATTATCTATCCTAATAAAAGAGAAACATGGTAATTAGCCGTACATCTGCTACCCTTACCATTGGCTAATCAGGGCGATATGCAAATTAACTGCCAGCCAAGATGGCGGCCGGCAGCCATGCACTGAAGTGAACAGGGAGGCTTGCTTGCTCCAGTGACAGCGGACTCCAACGTTCCGTGCCTGACTTGCCAGCCTCTCAGCTGCAACTCTAAGCAACTATGTTGCAAATATAGAAGCTAAACCAAACCCCAGAAACCTGCTTTAGTCAGCGGGGCTTCAGCCAGCCAGACCGCAACATTGTATCAAATACAGAAGGTAAACAAAGGCCAGAAACCTGCTTTCAGCAGCTGAAGTCTCAGAGCTAAAGCTGGCCCAGAATAATAAAAAAAAGAAAAAAAGGAGCGGTTGGGAGCTTCAGTCACCCACCAGCCTGAAAACAGCCCTCAGCCCCTCACCCAGACTGGCCAGGCACTCTAGTGGGGACCCCCCCCCTGAAGGGTGTGTGACCAGCTGCAAACAGCCATCATCCCCTCATCCAGGCTGGCCAGGCACCCCAGTGGGGACCCCCATCCTGATCCAGGACACCCTTCAGGGCAAACTAGCTGGCCCCCACCCATGCACCAGGCCTCTATCCTATATAGTAAAGGGGTAATATTCCTCCCGGCACCAGGATCAACGTGACAGAGGGCAGCGCCCAAACCCCCTGATCCCCCTCGCGGCTCTGTGTGTGACA
>NW_005875371.1:0-5727 GCF_000147115.1 Myotis lucifugus | reverse complement strand
GATCCGCCTGCTCTGTGTGTGACAGGAGGCGGTGCCCAACTCCCTACCAGCCCTACTTTGTGAGTGACAGGGGGAGCTCCCAACCCCCTGATCGACCCTGCTCTGTGCGTGACAGGGTACAGAGCCCCAACCCCCTGATGGGCCCTGCTCTGTGCGTGACAGGGGGCAGTGCCCCAACCCCCCTGATGGGCCCTGCTCTGTGCGTGACAGGGGCGGTGCCCCAACCCCCAAATCGGCCCTGCTCTGAGCCGGACCAGGGGCTGCACCTAGGGATTGAGCCTGCCCTCTGCCACCTTGGAGCAGGTCTAAGACAGCAGGTCATTATCTCCCAAGGGGTCCCAGACTGCGAGAGGGCACAGGCCGGGCTGAGGGACCCCCCATTCCCCCCGAGTGCACAAATTTTTGTGCACCGGGCCTCTAGTATAAATATATAAATCCCTCTCACACAGAGTATATGAGGGACAGGGTGGGGTCACTGCTGTAGGAAGGGAGACAAGGTCATAGTTACTGCATTAGACCCGGTGAGAAACAATGTGAGCCTATAGCAAACCAGGGATAAAAGGAGGGGACATTATGAAAGAATCAGCAGGTTCAACAGCCCTTAGAATGGCTTGAATTTAAGGTGGTATTGAGAGAATGGGAAGACACAAAATTAAATGAAATATCTTGTTTAGCAGAAATAAGTCATTTTCAATTAGTTCCTGATTGGTGCTTTAAATAAGATTTTATTATAGAGAGAGGGCATTTCGAAGCAGCAGAGTTCAGGGACTCAACAGTCAAATAGCTACATTAAATTTTTATAGAGTAAAATATGTGACTGCGAAATCATTAATAACTCATCTGCATTATTGGCAGCTGCGTTTTCTGCTTGAACTGTACCTCGCCCAAGATATTTAGTACTGTCTCACCCTCAGGCACACAGGAAATGTTGAGTGATGACCTTGAGAACCATGAGAATTTGCTAACTGGACTGGGGTCCCAAGGCAGTAACTCACTATTAGATGTCTTACCTACTTCCTTTCCTTTGCCAATAATAAAGTGAATTTTATTTGTCACTTTCTCAATACAAAGCATCTGTAGTAAAGAGAAAATGTTAATCAAGTTGCAGGAAGTAAAGCAGTTTTATTTTACAATAAACAGAACTATTCTGACCTTATGATGAGATTATGATTCTAATGTGTTAAATTATTCTTCTTATTGAGCAACAACAGACTCCATGCAGGTGGCTCTGGTTGACAAAAATTTTGATTATTCTGCCAGTTTACTGATTACTTTTCCTTTATTCATTTGTTCTCTATTAAGTTCGGGAAATATTGTATAATTACTGCAAATGCATCATGATCATCATTGTTCTAGTACTCGTTAGAATCTGATGATAAGTGTTATAATTCTTTTTACTTCCCCTCTAAGTTCTTGGTTGAAATATGAAAAAATGTGATAAATCCAAGATAATAAATAATAAATACATCAATGAATGGTCTTGATATACTGATGGTAGATAGACCAGTAAGAATTCATTGATATTCTCAATGTCAAAGGAAAATGTGAAACATTTTATTGAAGAAAACTTAGCAAATAAAACTATAAGGAGCAAGGTGTTATTAAATCATATATATCCAGGACACAGCTTTAATAAATACCTACCTATGTTACAGAATTTACCAGGTGACCAAAAAATACATAGGCATACTTGGAGATACAGGAAAAAAACATTTATTTTCAGATGTTTCGCATGTACTAGTACAGTGACTCAGGGGAGACTATTTCTCTACAAATCCTGAGCAAACCAATATGGAGGAAACTCTCCCTTTATACCCTTTGGTTTCTTTGTCCCCCAAATATGGATCAGGCTTCTGGACCTTTTGCGGGCTCTGCAAAAAGTCTCGTGTGTTGGGATGGGGGCTGTGAGACTACACCTAAAGGCCTGGCCTGGCTCCAGTGCTGATAACCTCCTCCAGGGATTGTGTATTGTTCATGGTTTATGGCATCTGTAAAATGGGAGTACTTAGGTAAACAGGTCTTGCAAGACCAGATTGTGGAGGAAGGGGCAGTGACTTAATTATAAGCTATCAAGAATGTCCATTAGGTCACTGGCACAGATTCAGATTGCTAGCACCCCAAAATGTCTTATTTTCCCCATCACCTAGAGCCAATCCTATTTCATCTATCTCTTTACCTACTTCTGATACTTTCCTTGATGATGTACCTGAAATAAATATTGCTGTTTCTGTATATTGCTTAACAACATGAAACTTTAGCAGAAAATCAAGGAATATATAATACTTATTAAGTCATTGCAATGACTTTGTTACAGCGGCAGCTAGTTAGATATTAATGAAAGAGAAGAGAGCCAGGATTAACTAAGATTAACTACAGCTTCAGTCATCCCAGGAGACAGCTGCATCCTCCGCCAAAGAGACTCAATCCCCAAGCAGGCATAAAGACCAGCTTTCTAATCTCTGCTGGGAACTGGTCTGGTCCACAGACTAGCAGGTGGACCAAGAAACAGCGATGTGGAAGGAATTCCTCTGCTGAGGCATGCACAGTAGAAGGCAGATGACAAGGCAAACCTCTGAGGGACGCTAGGTAGGAGTCCAAATGGGGACCATAAAGGTGAGGAGGCTAACCTGGAAAAATCTTGGCCAAAGATTGGATAGCATAGGGCATGAAACCCCCAGATCGAAAAGGGGATTGGATACGGGGAGGATTAGGAAGAACTTAGGCTAGTCTGAAAGAAAGCCTGCTCTCCCAAGATCATGGAAATATAATCAAAGCTTAACAAAGGCCAGTGGTTGGGATGGGGTGAGGATTGCTTCTCTCTCAGGATTGCAGCCCCGTGGCCCGAGCGACAGAAGACTAAACTAAACTACTAAGGCCAGTGCCTGGCTAATGGCACAGCAGCTCTGAGTCCTGGCACTCCTCCTGGGCTTGGTGGGGACAAGTGCAGGATTGCTTCCACATGGGGGTGGAGCTAAGCCACCTGGTCCTGGATGAGGTGGTTAGAACAACAGCCTCTTCAGGGGCATCTATGCTGCATACCCCCATTAAATCTCACCACTGTTGCTCCCATCCTCCTAAGCATGAGTCCCCGAAATACTTCTTAAAAGCATCCATTTCCAGACGCATCCGGCCAGCCTGCCTTGGTCTCGGTCCAAGTCCGACAAGAACTTGACTTTAATACACTGAGCTTTGCATTTCATGGCTTCTGAGGGTTGGTTGGCGCCTGAGTCCACCCCTCTCTAATTTAGCTCTTGTTTCAACATCTCAGTCTTTCCCTCTAAATGTGTAATTTCCCTCTATATATATCCTGCAGCTGCCGTGTCATTCATGGCCGTTAAATTTGTTCGCAGATCCGTAGAGGCACTTGTTCTCTATGTGTGCTTTTTAAAAAAAACATTTCTACGGTTTCTGAAATATTATTCACCTTCAGAATAAATCACTTGTATTAACCTTGTCAGATGTTATTTCTTCAAACCAGTTAACAAGAGTGTAGTCACTGAATGAATGGAATAGCCAAGGCCATCTATCTCTGTTTGCCTTTTAAAGAAAACTTCTCTTTACCAAAAGATTATTTATTTTCCTTAGGAAGAAGGGGTTTAGACATTTCTTTTTCCCAAGAAAATTAAAGAATCCACCTAATTGGTATAGTTACACATGAATATTACAATTTTATAAAAATGTTGCTTTTTAAATCAAGGCTACTTAACTCAGAAGGTCGATCACAAATTGCTACAGATGTCAGCAAACATGCCCTAGAAATGTTTTGAGATTCAAATATAAAAAAGGATACATGGTCACTAAGAAATGTTGCACATATTTATTAATCCTATCTTTTATTACTAATTTGCTAGTTTTAAATCAAAATGAACTAATCATGTGCTGGATCAAAGTTGGCCTACTTGATTTTTCCTTGTCTCATGTCCTGTAACTCTTGTTAAAAGCCAGACATGACGTTTCAAGTAACAGGACCTGTGTAAGGAGGCCCCAGTGTGAGGTTCCATGCAGATCCTGGACGGAGCTGGGCTGTGTTTAATATTTGCAGCACCTGTGGGTGTCAGAGGCTCAGTTCCTTTGGCTGTCCTTGCTTTGTCTCTCCCATTATTTTTGGCAAAGAGGGACAAAGGGTTCCTTCCTAAGTAGAGTCTGTGTCTTGTAACTCTTCCAGCTGTAATCCACTCTTTCTACTAATAAAAGGGTAAAATATGCTAATTAGACAGGATAGACCAGACATCTTCCAGACATCCTTCCGGACGTCCTTCTGGACAAAGCCATGATTGTGGGGCCAAGGCAGAGGCAGTTAGGAGCGATCAGGCTGGCAGAGGAGAGCAGTTAGGGGCAATCAGGCTGACAGGGGAGCAATTAAGGGCGTCAAGCAGGCAGGCAGAGGCAGTTAGAGGTGATCAGGCAGGCAGGCAGAGGGGTTAGGGGCAATCAGATAGGCAGGTGGATGGTTATGAGCCAGTGGTCCTGGATTGGAAAGGGTGCAGATCGGGCTCAGGAACTGCCCCTCCTGTGCATAAATTTTGTTCACCAGGCCTCTATTTATTATATTAAAGCCCTATCCATGTGGTGGTAAAGTATGGGGGAATATTACATAATTTTATAATTAAGTATTGGTGTTCTTGTTTGTTTTTTAAATTTTAGAATAGTTTTATTTATTTTTTAAATATATTTTATTGATTTTTACAGAGAGGAAGGGAAAGGGATAGAGAGTTAGAAACATCAATGAGAGAGAAACATCGACCAGCTGCCTCCTGCACACCCCCTACTGGGGATGTGCCCACAACCAAGGTACATGCCCCTGACTGGAATCGAACCCGGGACCCTTGAGTCCACAGGCTGACACTCTATCCACTGAGCCAAACCGGTTAGGGCAGAATAGTTTTATTTTTACATAAAAATTGTGAAGATTGTATAGAGATACCATCTATCCCACACCCAATTTCCCCTACTATTAACATTTTATGTGACTATGGTTCACTTATCACAATTCATAAACCCCTATGGATACATCATAAATCTCAATTTTTTAATGGGCCTTGGCCCCAGGGCTGTGGCCTTCACAAGTGTTACTTTTTTTTTTTTTTTAATATTTTTTTATTTTTCGCTTAAAGTATTACAAAGGGTATTACATAAGTGTCCTTTTTTTCCCCCCCGCCCTTGACACACCCCTACCCTCCCTTACCCCCCAGTGTCTTATGTCCATTAGTTATGCTTATATGCATGCATACAAGTCCTTCGGTTGATCTCTTACTCCCCTCCCTCCTGCCCCCCAACTCTCTCTGGCCTTCCCACTGCAGTTTGGCAATCAGTTTGAGGCAGCTCTGCCTCTGTATCTATTATTGTTCAAAAGTTTGTAATGGTCTTTATTATCCATGAATGAGTGAGATCATGTGGTATTTTTCCTTCATTGACTGGCTTGTTTCACTTAGCATAATGCTCTCCAGTTCCATCCATGATGTTGCAAATGGTAGGAGTTCCTTCTTTTTAACAGCAGCATAGTATTCCATCGTGTAGATGTACCACAGTTTTCTAATCCATTCATCTACTGATGGGCACTTAGGCTGTTTCCAGATCTTAGCTATGGTGAATTGTGCTGCTACGAACATCTGGTTACATATATCCTTTCTGATAGGTGTTTCTGGTTTCTTGGGATATATTCCTAGTAGTGGGATCACAGGGTCAAATGGGAGTTCCATTTCCAATTTTTTGAGGAACCTCCATACT
>NW_005875370.1:1859-12484 GCF_000147115.1 Myotis lucifugus | reverse complement strand
TTTTTCCCTCCAATCCTGGGGATTGGAACATGGCTATATAGATAAGAAGGGCTCTATTCCTTTGTATTTAAAGGGTTTCTTACCATGTTTCTAATCATTTCCCAGGGAATATTCATTGTGTATTTTAAGAGTTTTACCAAAATTAGACAGTTTTTCTTTAAAAGTATAGACATGAATCTTCAGGATTTGAACTGTGTCATTCAGAAACTCCAGGCAATTCAGCTTCAATTGTAAATATAATAAGTATTCTCTTCATTTAACGGCTTTATACACAAATCCTGAGCTCTACAAACAGCAATTCTTAATGTTTGAAAGGACTTTCTTCGAAAAACACCATCTAATGTTACCGGATTGTAAACATTATCAGTACTCTAGGCATTTCACAGCTTTCTACCTCTATCCTGGTGATTGAACACGGCTATATAGATAGAACGGCTCTATTCCTTAGTATCTCAAGTGTTTCTTACATGTTTCTAATCATTTCCCGGGACTATCATTGTGTATTTAAGAGTTTTAACAAAATTAGCCAGTTTTCTTAGAAGTATAGACATGAATCCACAAGATTTGAACTGTGGCATTCAGAAAACTCTTGACAATTCAGCCTCAATTGTAAATATAATCAGTATTCTCTTCATTTAACAGCTTTATACAAAAATTCTGAGCTCTATAAACAGCAATTCTTAATGATTGAAAGCACTTTCTTCGGAAAAACACCATTTAAATGTGCCGGATTGTAAACATTATCAGTACTCTCCGCATTTCACAGTTTTCTACCTTATCCTGGTGATTGATGCAGGCCATAAAGATAGAACGGCTCTATTTCCCAGTATTTCAGGTGTTTTTGACATGTTTCTAATCATTTCAGGGAATATCATTGCGTATTTTAAGTGTTTTACCAAAATTAGACAGTTTTCTTAGAAGTATAGACATGAATCTTCAGGATATGGACTGTGTCATTCAGAAAACTCCAGGCAATTCAGCTTCAATTGTAAATATAATCAGTATTCTCTTCATTAACGGCTTTATACACAAATTCTGAGCTCTATAAACAGCAATTGTTAATATTTGATAGCACTTTCTTCGGAAAAACACCATCTAAAGTTGCCGGATTGTAAACATTGTCAATACCCTGGGCATTTCACAGCTTTCTAAGTGTAATCGTGGTGATTGATGCACGCCATAAAGATAGAACGGCTCTATTTCCTAGTATTTTAAGTGTTTCTTACATGATTCTAATCATTACCCGGAAATATCATTGTGTATTTTAAGAGTTTTACCAAAATTAGCCAGTTTTCTTAGAAGTATAGACACGAATCTTCAGGATTTGAACTGTGTCACTCAGAAAAGGTCAGGCCTGTCTCCTCAATTGTAAATATAATCAGTATTGTCTACATTTCATGGCTTTAAACACAAATTCTGAGCTCTATAAACAGCAATTCTTAATGTTTGAAAGCATTTTCATCGGAAAAACACCATCGAAAGTTCCGGGATCCTAACCATTATCAGTACTCTCGGATTTCATAGCTTTCTACCTCTAATCCTGGTGATTGAGGCAGGCCATAAAGATAGAACAGCTCTATTTCCTAGTATTTCAAGTGTTTCTTACATGTTTCTAATCATTTCCCGGGAATATCATTGCGTATTTTAAGTATTTTACCAAAATTAGACAGTTTTCCTAGAAGTATAGACATGAGTCTTCAGGATTTGAACTGTGGTATTCAGAAAACTCCAGGCAATTCAGCTTCAATTGTAAATATAATCAGTATTCTCTTCATTTAACGGCTTTATACACAAATTCTGAGCTCTATAAACAGCAATTCTTAATGTTTGAAAGCACTTTCTTTGAAAAACACCATCTAACGTTACCGGATTGTAAACATTTTCAGTACTCTCGGCATTTCACAGCTTTCTACCTCTAATCCTGGTGATTGATGCAGGCCATAAAGATAGAAGGGCTCTATTTCCTAGTATTTTAAGTGTTTCTTACATGTTCTCATCATTTCCCAGAAATATCATTGTGTATTTTAAGAGTTTTACCAAAAGTAGACAGTTTTCTTAGAAGTGTAGACACAAATCTTCAGGATTTGAACTGTGTCACTCAGAAAACGCCAGGCAAGTCGCCTCAATTTTAAATATAATCAGTATTATCTTCATTTAATGGCTTTATACACAAATTCTGAGCTCTATAAAGAGCAATTGTTAATATTTGATAGCACTTTCTTCGGAAAAACACCATCTAAAGTGGCCGGATTGTAAACATTATCAGTACTCTCGGCATTTCACAGCTCTCTACCTCTAATCTTGGTGATTGAACACGGCTATATGGATAGAACGGCTCTATTCCTTAGTATTTCAAGTGTTTCTTACATGTTTCTAATCATTTCCCAGGACTATCATTGTGTATTTTAAGAGTTTTACCAAAATTAGACAGTTTTCTTAGAAGTATAGACATGAATCTTCAGGATTTGAACTGTGTCATTCAGAAAACTCTAGGCAATTCAGCTTCAATTGTAAATATAATCAGTATTCTCTTCATTTAACGGCTTTATACACAAATTCTGAGCTCTACAAACAGCAATTCTTAATGTTTGAAAGCACTTTCTTCAAAAGATACCGTCTAACGTTACCGGATTGTAAACATTATCAGTACTCTCGGCATTTCACAGCTTTATACCTCTAATCCTGGTGAATGATGCAGGCCATAAAGATAGAACGGCTCTATTTCCTAGTATTTCAAGTGTTTCTTACATGTTTCTAATCATTTCCCGGGAATACCATTGCGTATTTTAACTGTTTTACCAAAATTAGACAGCTTTCTTAGAAGTATAGCCATGAATCTTCAGGATTTGAACTGTGTCAATCCGAAAACTCCAGGCAATTCAGGTTCAATTGTAAATATAATCAGTATTCTCTTCATTTAACGGCTTTATACACAAATTCTGAGCTCTATAAACAGCGATTCTTAAAGTTTGAAAGCACTTTCTTCGAAAAACACTATCTAAAGTTGCCGGATTGTAAATATTGTCAATACCGTGGATATTTCACAGCTTTCTTCCTCTAATCCTGGTGATTGATGCAGGCCATAAAGATAGAACGGCTCTATTTCCTAGTATTTTAAGTGTTTCTTACATGTTTCTAATCATTTCCCGGGAATATCATTGCGTATTTTAAGTGTTTTACCAAAATTAGACAGTTTTCCTAGAAGTATAGACATGAATCTTCAGGATTTGAACTGTGTCACTCAGAAAACTCCAGGCAATTCAGCTTCAATTGTAAATATAATCAGTATTCTCTTCATTTAACGGCTTTATACACAAATTCTGAGCTCTATAAACAGCAATTCTTAATGTTTGAAAGCACTTTATTCGAAAAACACCATCTACGTTACCGGATTGTGAACATTGTCAGTACTCTCAGCATTTCACAGCTTTCTACCTCTAATCTTGGTGATTGAACACGGCTATATGATAGAACGGCTCTATTCCTTAGTATTTCAAGTGTTTTCTTACATGTTTCTAATCATTTCCCCAGGACTATCATTGTGTATTTTAAGAGTTTTACCCAAAACTAGACAGTTCTCTTAGAAGTATAGACATGAATCTTCAGGATTTGAACTGTGTCATTCAGAAAACTCCAGGCAATTCAGCTTCAATTGTAAATATAATCAGTATTCTATTCATTTAGCGGCTTTATACACAAATTCTGAGCTCTATAAACAGCCATTCTTAATGTTTGAAAGCACTTTCTTCGAAAAACCCCATCTAACGTTACAGGATTGTAAACATTATCAGTACTCTCGGCATTTCACAGCTTTCTACCTCTAATCCTGGTGATTGATGCAGGCCATAAAGATAGAAGGGCTCTATTTCCTAGTATTTTAAGTGTTTCTTAGATGTTTCTAATCATTTCCCGGAAATATCATTGTGTATTTTAAGAGTTTTACAAAATTAGCCAGATTTCTTAGAAGTATAGACACGAATCTTCAGGATTTGAACTGTGTCACTCAGAAAACGCAAGGCAAGTCGCCTCTATTGTAAATATAATCAGTATGCTCTTCATTTAACAGCTTTATACACAAATTCTGACCTCCATAAACAGCAATTCTTAATGTTTGGAAGCACTTTCTTTGAAAAACACCATCTAACGTTACCGGATTGTAAACATTATCAGTACTCTCGGCATTTCACAGCTTTCTACCTCTAATCCTGGTGATTGATGTAGGCAATAAAGATAGAAGGGCTCTATTTCCTAGTATTTTAAGTGTTTCTTACATGTTTCTAATCATTTCCCGGGACTATCATTGTGTATTTTAAGAGTTTTACAAAATTAGCCAGATTTCTTAGAAGTATAGACACGAATCTTCAAGATTTGAACTGTGTCACTCAGAAAAGGCCAGGCAAGTCGTCTCAATTGTAAATATAATCAGTACTCTCTTCATTTAACGGCGTTATACACAAATTCTGAGCTCTACAAACAGCAATTCTTAATGTTTGAGAGCACTTTCTTCGAAAAACACCATCTAATGTTACCGGATTTTAAACATTATCCTTACTCTCGGCATTTCACAGCTTTCTACCTCTAATCCTGGTGATTGATGCAGGCAATAAAGATAGAAGGGCTCTATTTCCTACTATTTTAAGTGTTTCTTACATGTTTCTAATAATTTTCCGGAAATATCATTGTGTATTTTAAGAGTTTTATCAAAATTAGCCAGCTTTCTTAGAAGTATAGACACAAATCTTCAGGATTTGAACTGTGTCACTCAGAAAAACGCCAGGCAAGTCGCCTCAATTGTAAATATAATCAGTATTCTCTTCATTTAACGGCTTTATACACAAATTCTGAGCTCTACAAACAGCAATTCTTAATGTTTGAAAGCACTTTCTTCGAAAAACACCCTTTAAAGTTGCCGCATTGTAAACAGTATCAGTCCTCTCTGCATTTCACAGCTTTCTACCTCTAATCCTGGTGATTGATGCAGGCCATAAAGATAGAACGGCTCTATTTCCTAGTATTTCAAGTGTTTCTTATATGTTTCTAATCATTTCCTGGGAATATCATTGCGTATTTTAAGTGTTTTACCAAAATTAGACAGTTTTTCTAGAAGTATAGACATGAATCTTTAGGATTTGAACTGTGGTATTCAGAAAACTCCAGGCAATTCAGCTTCAATTGTAAATATAATCAGTATTCTCTTCATTTAACGGCTTTATACACAAATTCTGAGCTCTATAAACAGCAATTCTTAATGTTTGAAAGCGCTTTCTTCGAAAAACACCATCTAACGTTACCGGATTGTAAACATTATCAGTACTCTCAGCATTCACAGCTTTCTACCTCTAATCCTGGTGATTGATGCAGGCAATAAAGATAGAAGCGCTCTATTTCCTAGTATTTTAAGTGTTTCTTACATGTTTTTAATCATTTCCCGGAAATATCATTGTGTATTTTAAGAGTTTTACCAAAATTAGCCAGTTTTCTTAGAAGTCAAGACACAAATCTTCAGGATTTGTACTGTGTCACTCAGAAAACGCCAGGCAAGTCGCCTCAATTGTAAATATAATCAGTATTCTCTTCATTTAACGGCTTTATACACAAATTCTGAGCTCTATAAACAGCCATTCTTAAGGTTTGAAAGCACTTTCTTCGAAAAACACCATCTAAATTTGCCGCATTGTAAACATTATCAGTACTCTTGGCATTTCACAGCTCTCTACCTCTAATCCTGGTGATTGATGCAGGCCATAAAGATAGAACGGCTCTATTTCCTAGTATTTCAAGTGTTTCTTACATGTTTCTGATCATTTCTCGCAAATATCATTGTTTATTTTAAGAGTTTTACAAAATTAGCCGGTTATCTTAGAAGTATAGAAATGAGTCTTCAGGATTTGAACTGTGTCACTCAGAAAATGCCAAGCAAGTCGCCTAAATTGTAAATATAGTCAGTATTCTCTTCATTTAACGGCTTTATACACAAAATCTGAGCTCTATAAACAGCAATTCTTAATGTTTGAAAGCACTTTCTTCGAAAAACACCATCTAAAGTTACCGGATTGTAAACATTATCAGTACTCTCATCATTTCACAGCTTTCTACCTCTAATCTTGGTGATTGAACAGGGCTATATAGATAGAACGGATCTATTCCTTAGTATTTCAAGTGTTTCTTACATGTTTCTAATCATTTCCCGGGACTATCATTGTGTATTTTAAGAGTTTTAAAAAAATTAGCCAGTTTTCTTAGAAGTATAGACATGAATCCACAAGATTTGAACTGTGGCATTCAGAAAACTCTTGACAATTCTGCCTCAATTGTAAATATAATCAGTATTCTCATCATTTAACAGCTTTATACACAAATTCTGAGCTGTATAAACAGCAATTCTTAATGATTGAAAGCACTTTCTTCGGAAAAACACCATTTAAAGGTGCCGGATTGTAAACATTATCAGTACTCTCCGCATTTCACAGTTTTCTACCTTTATCCTGGTGATTGATGCAGGCCATAAAGATAGAACGGCTCTATTTCCTAGTATTTCAGGTGTTTCTTACATGTTTCTAATCATTTCAGGGAATATCATTGCGTATTTTAAGTGTTTTGACAAAATTAGACAGTTTTCTTAGAACTATAGACATGAATCTTCAGGATTTGAACTGTGTCACTCAGAAAACGCCAAGCAAGTCGCCTAAATTGTAAATATAGTCAGTATTCTCTTCATTTAACGGCTTTATACACAAATTCTGAGCTCTATAAACAGCAATTGTTAATATTTGATAGCACTTTCTTCGGAAAAACACCATCTAAAGTGGCCGGATTATAAACATTATCAGTACTCTCGGCATTTCACAGCTCTCTACCTCTAATCTTGGTGATTGAACACGGCTATATGGATAGAACGGCTCTATTCCTTAGTATTTCAAGTGTTTCTTACATGTTTCTAATCATTTCCCAGGACTATCATTGTGTATTTTAAGAGTTTTACCAAAATTAAACAGTTTTCTTAGAAGTATAAACATGAATCTTCAGGATTTGAACTGTGTCATTCAGAAAACTCTAGGCAATTCAGCTTCAATTGTAAATATAATCAGTATTCTCTTCATTTAACGGCTTTATACACAAATTCTGAGCTCTATAAACAGCAATTCTTAATGTTTGAAAGCACTTTCCTCAGAAAGCACCATCTAAAGTTGCCGCATTGTAAACAGTATCAGTACTCTAGGCATTTCACAGCTTTCTACCTCTATCCTGGTGATTGATGCAGGCCATAAAGATAGACGGCTCTATTTCCTAGTATTTCATGTGTTTCTTACATGTTTCTAATCATTTCCCGGAAATATCATTGTGTATTTTAAGAGTTTTACAAAATTAGCCGGTTTTCTTAGAAGTATAGAATCGAGTCTTCAGGATTTGAACTGTGTCATTCAGAAAACGCCAAGCAAGTCGCCTCAATTGTAAATATTGTCAGTATTCTCTTCATTGAACGGCTTTATACACAAATTCTGAGCTCTATAAACAGCAATTCTTAATGTTTGAAAGCACTTTCTTCGAAAAACACCATCTAAAGTTGCCGGATTGTAAACATTATCAGTACCCTCAGCATTTCACAGCTTTCTACCTCTAATCTTGGTGATTGAACACGGCTATATAGATAGAACGGCTCTATTCCTTAGTATATCAAGTGTTTCTTACATGTTTCTAATCATTTCCCGGGACTATCATTGTGTATTTAAGAGTTTTAACAAAATTAGCCAGTTTTCTTAGAAGTATAGACATGAATCCACAAGATTTGAACTGTGGCATTCAGAAAACTCTTGACAATTCAGCCTCAATTGTAAATATAATCAGTATTCTCTTCATTTAACGGCTTTATACTCAAATTCTGAGCTCTATAAACAGCAATTCTTAATGATTGAAAGCACTTTCTTCGGAAAAACACCATTTAAAGGTGCCGGATTGTAAATATTATCAGTACTCTCCGCATTTCACAGTTTTCTACCTTTATCCTGGTGATTGATGCAGGCCATAAAGATAGAACGGCTCTATTTCCTAGTATTTCAGGTGTTTCTTACATGTTTCTAATCATTTCAGGGAATATCATTGCGTATTTTAAGTGTTTTGACAAAATTAGACAGTTTTCTTAGAACTATAGACATGAATCTTCAGGATTTGAACAGTGTCATTTAGAAAACTCCAGGCAATTCAGCTTCAATTGTAAATATAATCAGTATTCTCTTCATTTAACGGCTTCATACACAAATTCTGAGCTCTATAAACAGCCATTCTTAATGTTTGAAAGCACTTTCTTCGAAAAAAAACCATTTAAAGGTGCCGGATTGTAAACATTATCAGTACTCTCGACATTTCACAGCTTTCTACCTCTAATCCTGGTGATTGATGCAGGCAATAAAGATAGAAGGGCTCTATTTCCTATTATTTTAAGTGTTTCTTACATGTTTCTAATCATTTCCCGGAAATATCATTGTGTATTTTAAGAGTTTTACCAAAATTAGCCAGTTTTCTTAGAAGTATAGACACGAATCTTCAGGATTTGAACTGTGTCACTCAAAAAAGGCCAGGTAAGTCGCCTCAATTGTAAATATAATCAGTATTCTCTTCATTTAACGGCTTTATACACAAATTCTGAGCTCTATAAACAGCAATTCTTAATGATTGAAAGCACTTTCTTCGGAAAAACACCATTTAAAGGTGCCGGATTGTAAACATTATCAGTACTCTCCGCATTTCACAGTTTTCTACCTTTATCCTGGTGATTGATGCAGGCCATAAAGATAGAACGGCTCTATTTCCTAGTATTTCAGGTGTTTTTGACATGTTTCTAATCATTTCAGGGAATATCATTGCGTATTTTAAGTGTTTTACCAAAATTAGACAGTTTTCTTAGAAGTATAGACATGAATCATCAGGATTTGAAATGTGGTATTCAGAAAACTCCAGGCAATTCAGCTTCAATTGTAAATATAATCAGTATTCTCTTCATTTAACGGCTTTATACACAAATTCTGAGCTCTATAAACAGCAATTCTTAATGTTTGAAAGCACTTTCTTCGAAAAACACCATCTAACGTTACCGGATTGTAAACATTATCAGTACTCTCGGCATTTCACAGCTTTCTACCTCTAATCCTGGTGATTGATGCAGGCCATAAAGATAGAAGGGCTCTATTTCCTAGTATTTTAAGTGTTTCTTACATGTTTCTAATCATTTCCCGGAAATATCATTGTGTATTTTAAGAGTTTTAAAAAATTAGCCAGTTTTCTTAGAAGTATAGACACGAATCTTCAGGATTTGAACTGTGTCACTCAGAAAACGCCAGGCAATTCAGCTTCAATTGTAAATATAATCAGTATTCTCTTCATTTAACGGCTTTATACACAAATTCTGAGCTCTATAAACAGCAATTGTTTATGTTTGAAAGCACTTTCTTCGAAAACACCATCTAAAAGTTGCCGGATTGTAAACATTATCAGTGCTCTCGGCATTTCACAGCTTTCTACCTCTAATCTTGGTGATTGAACACGGCTATATATGATAGAATGGCTCTATTCCTTAGTATTTCAAGTGTTTCTTACATGTTTCTAATCATTTCCAGGGAATATCATTGCGTATTTTAAGTGTTTTACCAAAATTAGACAGTTTTCTTAGAAGTATAGACATGAATCTTGAGGATTTGAACTGTGTCATTCCGAAAACTCCTGGCAATTCAGCTTCAATTGTAAATATACTCAGTATTCTCTTCATTTAATGGATTTATACACAAATTCTGAGCTCTATAAAGAGCAATTCTTAAAGTTTGAAAGCACTTTCTTCGAAACACACCATCTAAACTTGCCGGATTGTAAACATTATCAGTACTCTCGGCATTTCACAGCTTTCTACCTCTAATTCTGGTGATTGATGCAGGCCATAAAGATAGAACGGCTCTATTTCCTACGCTATTTTAAGTGTTTCTTACATGTTTCTAATCATTTCCCGGGAATATCATTGGGTATTTTAAGGGTTTTACCAAAATTAGACAGTTTTTTTAGAAGTATAGACACGAATCTTCAGGATTTGACCTGTGTCACTCAGAAAAGCCCAGGCAAGTCGCCTCAATTTTAAATATAATCAGTATTCTCTTCATTTAACGGCTTTATACACAAATTCTGAGCTCTATAAACAGCAATTGTTAATATTTGATAGCACTTTCTTCGGAAAAACCCCATCTAAAGTGGCCGGATTGTAAACATTATCAGTACTCTCGGCATTTCACAGCTTTCTACCTCTAATCTTGGTGATTGAACACGGCTATATAGATAGAACGGCTCTATTCCTTAGTATTTCAAGTGTTTCTTACATGTTTCTAATCATTTCCCGGGACTATCATTGTGTATTTAAGAGTTTTAACAAAATTAGCCAGTTTTCTTAGAAGTATAGACATGAATCCACAAGATTTGAACTGTGTCACTCAGAAAACGCCAGGCAAGTCGCCTCAATTGTAAATATAATCAGTATTCTCTTCATTTAATGGCTTTATACACAAATCCTGAGCTCTATAAACAGCAATTCTTAATGTTTGAAAGCACTTTCTTCGAAAAACACCATCTAACGTTGCCGGATTGTAAAC
>NW_005875370.1:0-1759 GCF_000147115.1 Myotis lucifugus | reverse complement strand
ATAGATAGAACGGGCTCTATTCCCTTAGTATCTCAAGTGTTTCTTACATGTTTCTAATCATTTCCCGGGACTATCATTGTGTATTTAAGAGTTTTAACAAATTTAGCCAGTTTTCTTAGAAGTATAGACATGAATCCACAAGATTTGAACTGTGGCATTCAGAAAACTCTTGACAATTCAGCCTCAATTGTAAATATAATCAGTATTCTCTTCATTTAACAGCTTTATACAAAAATTCTGAGCTCTATAAACAGCAATTCTTAATGATTGAAAGCACTTTCTTCGGAAAAACACCATTTAAATGTGCCGGATTGTAAACATTATCAGTACTCTCCGCATTTCACAGTTTTCTACCTTTATCCTGGTGATTGATGCAGGCCATAAAGATAGAACGGCTCTATTTCCCAGTATTTCAGGTGTTTTTGACATGTTTCTAATCATTTCAGGGAATATCATTGCGTATTTTAAGTGTTTTACCAAAATTAGACAGTTTTCTTAGAAGTATAGACATGAATCTTCAGGATATGGACTGTGTCATTCAGAAAACTCCAGGCAATTCAGCTTCAATTGTAAATATAATCAGTATTCTCTTCATTTAACGGCTTTATACACAAATTCTGAGCTCTATAAACAGCCATTCTTAATGTTTGAAAGCACTTTCTTCGAAAAACACCATCTAAATTTGCCGCATTGTAAACATTATCAATACCCTTTGCTTTTCACAGCTTTCTAAGTGTAATCCTGGTGATTGATGCAGGCCATAAAGATAGACCGGCTCTATTTCCTAGTATTTCAAGTGTTTCTTACATGTTTCTAATCATTTCCCCGAAATATCATTGTGTATTTTAAGAGTTTTAAAAAATTAACCAGTTTTCTTAGAAGTATAGACACGAATCTTCAGGATTTGAACTGTGTCACTCAGAAAACGCCTGGCAAGTCACCTCAATTGTAAATATAATCAGTATTCTCTTCATTTGACGGCTTTATACACAAATTCTGAGCTCTACAAACAGCAATTCTAATGTTTGAAAGCACTTTCTTCGAAAAACACCATCTAACGTTACCGGATTGTAAACATTATCAGTACTCTCGGCATTTCACAGCTTTCTACATCTAATCCTGGTGATTGATGCAGGCCATAAAGACAGAACGGCTCTATTTCCTAGAATTTCAAGTGTTTCTTACATGTTTCTAATCATTTCCCGGAAATATCATTGCGTATTTTAAGAGTTTTACCAAAATTAGACAGTTTTCTTAGAAGTATAGACATGAATCTTCAGGATTTGAACTCTGTCATTCAGAAAACTCCAGGCAATTCAGCTTCAATTGTAAATATAATCAGGATTCTCTTCATTTAACGGCTTTATACACAAATTCTGAGCTCTATAAACAGCGATTGTTAATATTTGATAGCACTTTCTTCGGAAAAACACCACCTAAAATGGCCCGATTGTAAACATTATCAGTACTCTCGGCATTTCACAGCTTTCTACCTCTAATCTTGGTGATTGATGCAGGCCATAAAGATAGAACGGCTCTATTTCCTAGCATTTTAAGTGTGTCTTACATGTTTCTAATCATTTCCCGCGAATATCATTGCGTATTTTAAGTGTTTTACCAAACTTAGACAGGTTTCCTAGCAGTATAGACATGAATCTTCAGGATTTGAACTGTGTCATTCAGAAAACTCAAGGCAAGTCAGCTTCAATTGTAAATATAAAACAGTATTCTCTTCATTAACGGCTTTATACACAAATTC
>NW_005875369.1:1759-12485 GCF_000147115.1 Myotis lucifugus | reverse complement strand
ACTAAGTCATAATTATTATTTCTCAGTCTGTGACCTGGTTTTTATTCACTTAACTGATGTGTAAAAGTCAGAAGTTCTTTTTTTGGTGAAGTGTAATTTACCATTTTTTATTTTATTTTATGACTTGTGGTTCTATCTAAGATTTTCCAAGTCAGTATCACAAAAATGTCCTGATTTGTTTTCTTTTAGAAGTTTATAGTTTTAGATTTAACATTTAGGTTATGGTCTATTTTACTTTGACCTCCAGTGAAAAATGTGATTCAAGTTTAAGGTTTATTTTGGCATATAAACATTGAGGGATTCATTGCCATTTGTTAAAAAGACTGTTTTTTCTCTACCTTTGTCAAAACTACTGACTCTAGGCCTGTGGATCTAATTATAGGTTCTTAACTTTGTTTCATTGGAAATGACACACCTTGTAGCCTATATTTTAATAAAGATAATTTTCTATATCTTTTGAGTAAAAAAAATAGTGCACTATAACATTATAATCAGGACACACAATATGTTACTATTTATTAATGATAGTTTAATATCCTAATAGCAGAACCTAATGTCTATAAAAACCTTCTAAAATTTTTAGAAGAAACTATCAATATTTAGTCATTTATTTGACAATAGATAAACATGTTATTAGGCTTTATGTTTTAATATTAAACAATATACATGAAGCACATATAAGAAATTGAAATCTTAAAATTTTATTACATTTTCTAGAGATTGCGCTCTAAAAACTTTAATTTCACTATTTTCAACTCAATTATTTTCACTACCACTTAGAGAATAAATATTGTATTCCAGTAACTGAATTATGATTCTGGGATTCTGTATGTAGATATAAAATGCTGAGTCTACCATTAAGAAGTTACAGTACACAGAAAATATCATACATATGTGATAAATACAATATATAGTAGCCTCTTAACTTATGTCCAGGTTTTCATTGAAAATGATTTTAACTTTCTAAAATAGAAAATTTGATCATGACATTCATATGAATAAAATATTTCAATAACTTTCTTTTTCTATCTGGTAATATGTAATTCCTTAATTATCTATAATAATAAAAGCATAATATGCTAATTAGACCAGACGTCCTTCAAGATGACCTTCTGGATGATGCCAGGGCTGGGAGGGAAGCCCGGGTCCTGGGTGCCTGCTGGTGGCCAGAGGGAAGCCTAGGTCACTGATGCCAGAGGGAAGCCAGTGCCAGCAGCTGAGGGAAGGAAAGCCTACTCTTGAATGAATTTCATGCACTAGGCCTCTAGTCTATAATAATAAAAGCATAATATGCAAATCGACCGAACGGCCGAACAGCAAAGCAACTGTCTGGATGAAGCGGGAGTTGCAATGGCTGAGGTAGCCAGGGCTGAGAAGACCTACTCTTGCACGAATTTCATACATCGGGCCTCTAGTCTCTATATATAAAAAGCTAATATGCTAAGTGTCCGTCTGACCATCTGACTGGTCACTGTGACATGTACTGACCACCAGGGGGCAGACTGTCAGCACAGGAGCTTCCATGATGCACACTGGCCATTTACAAAGCACCGGGGACCTGGTGCCCACAAAGCAATACACAGCTTCCCTCAAGTGGGACACAGGCCCCACCACCACCCCGGAGTGACAGCCCATCAAATTGCAGTCAATACTGCCAAGACCCCCATAGCGCAAAATGCAGCCCACAGCCCAGTCCAACCTAGAAATGGTCACTGTGGGCACCGGTTAATGATGTCACATAGTTATGCCCAGCTTCCTTTCCCTAGTGACTAGCCTCCTTGGAGTTTTTCAGCCCAGAAACACAACTTGCTTTATAGGCAGGTGCAAACATTTTACACTTTAACCAAATGTCTGCAAAGCATTTTCCTGTGCCTCATCTCATTTGATCCTCACAGAAGTCCTGGAGTAAGTAGATAGGAGACTCAATGGAATTCTATTTTCTTTTCATTAACTGGAAAATGGAGATTTAGAAAGTTTAGATATGTGACCTGACTAAAAATAAGTAAAAAATGGTGGAACTTGAAAATGACTTCAGGTTTTCTCACTGCGCAGAATATAGTCAAACACTGCTGCAGTTAAATATTTCACCCTTTGTTCTCTCTGCATGTTCTATAATAATAATCTGCTTTGTATTGGTATTTTACTGCTGTGTTGCTGACAATTACCTGAAAGAGAAGTTGGAGTGCTTCACTAGGCTAGAAAAAGTTTAGCTACATCAGAAAGCAGGTCTAATTAAGCAAGTTTATTCTCTCTATATAAAAGGCTAAGTTGACTCGCACATGCACAATACATATAAAGTTCTCACTGGCGCCAATTGCACGCATGTGTTTCGATCTGTCATTGTCTATCATAAATTTGGTTGACACTTCTATTAAAGAGAAAAGGTGAATAGAAATATTAAAATGTTTCTTCTAATTAATTTTCTTTCAATGTGCAGGAATCTGTGCACTGGGCCACTAGTAATTTTAATAAAAGAACTTTCAATCAGAGGTCATGACTTGTTTACTTCTCTATAACCCCTCCTTTATTGTCTTAGGGGTTATAGAGAAGTAAACAAGTCCTTTATTAAGCATTTGTGTTTTTTTCTATATTTCTTTATAATATTGACACAAGTTGAATGTATTAGGGGCCATTAAAATGATGAGAATTATATGTAGGATGAACAGTTTCAAGTGAAAAATCAAGTATCCCTCTAGAGAACTATAACTGCAAACTTATAGGCTTTGTGTGTTTTTTAATTGAGCCATTCTAACTTTTTCTGAGTTCAGAATGGTAACTTCATATAGATTATATTATGTGGTAAAGTTCAATTACTTTAAAATATAGCAATTAGTGGGCCTCTTGGTTTGTTGAAATCAAAGCAAAATTATTCGGGCATGATCTACAAGCCATGACTAAAATTTATCTTGTTCTGAAAATGACAATTTTATGATGCTAATTTGAATTTGATAGGAAGGATAAAGCCATATAACATTTTTTTTCTTTTTAACAAACTGAAATATAAATGACTCCAATTTTAAGACAGGACACAATAAGAGAGCGTATAAATATACAACACAACTTTTAGAAATAAAAAAATAATGTAGTACTTTAAGTTAAAAACCAAATAAATGTGATAAACATTATATAATTAACAACATTTTAGAAACAATTGAATACAGTTTAGTTTGAGAAAACCATATAGAATGCAAAATAGAAGAAATATATTGAAAATACAAAAAAAGAGGGGTTTTGAGATATAAAAGAAAAATCGAGATTATTAAAGTTTAATAATATTTGCAAAAAGTGAGAGAAAATAGGGGTCTGTTTCCAAGCTCTTTATTTTGTTCTGTCAATTTATTTACCTTGATAGAAATGCCATACCTTGTATACCATCTTTTTATTTTATTTTATTTATATTTTTATTGATTTCAGAAAGGAAGGGAGAAGTAGAGAGAGATAGAAACATCAATGATGGGAGAGAATCATAGATTGGCTGCCTCTTGCCCTGGAGATCAAGCCTGCAAGCTGGGCATGTGCCCTGACCAGGAATTGTATGGTGACCTCCTGGTTCATGGGTCAATGCTAATCCACTAAGCCACACCTGCCGGGCTGTACACCATCTTTTAATAAACATAGGGCAGAGGCAATATCAACAGAAAGTTAACAAAACAATTTTCCATTATTTCAAAATGCAAAAATCCCCCAAATCAGGACATAAAGTGAACACTATGAAAGTAAAACAACACACAACTAGGCAAAATTATGTATATAAAGATAAATTCCTGAAAATGATAAAAAAGAAAAGAAAGCTAAGCTATAATAATCAATAACCACACTGACATTTATTCACATCAACAGAATCCAGACAGTGATGTAATGCAAGAATAAGCAATCAGCTAACCCCTTATTATATGTATCATTTGTAAATAACTTCTCCCATTTAGTAGGCTGTGTTTTTGTTTGTTCATGGTTTCTTTCACTATGTAAAAATTTTTAGTTTGATGTAGTCTGTTTGTTTATTTTTTCTTTTGTTTCCCTTGCATGAAGACATGTCTGAAAAAAATATTGCTAAAATCAATTTTAAGGAGTTTACTATCTATCTTTTCTTCTGGGAGTTTTAGATTTCAGGTTTTACATTTAGCTCTTTATTCATTCTGTGTTTATTTTTATATATGGTGTAAGAAATAAGAAACACATGTGAAATCTAAAAAACAAAATAAATGAACAAACAAAACAGAAACAAACTCATAGATACAGAGAAAAAACTGGTGGTCACCAGATGGGAGGGTGCTGGGAGATGGGTAATAAAGGTGGAAGTACAAATCGCCAGTTATAATAATAGTCACAAGGATACAAATTACAGCATAGGGAATACAGTCAATAATATTATAATAACTATATATGGTGTCAGTTAGGTACTAGACTTAGGGTGATCATTTCATGAGGTATATAAATATCTAATCACTATATTACATACCTGAAACTAATAAAATATATATGTCAACTGTAATTAAAAAATAAAATATGATTCAAAAAATGCAGCCTTTTATTAATTTCAGAGAGGAACGAGAGATATAGAAACATCAATGTTGAGAGAGAATTATTGATCAGCTGCCTCCCACATGTCCCACACTGGGGATTGAGCCCGAACCCAGGCATGTGCCCTGACCAGGGATTGGTTGATGCTCAACTACTGAGCCATGCAGGCCAGGCTAAAATGTAATTTGAAAAGAAGCCATTATTTACAACACTTCCAGAAAATACAAAGAAGAAAGGAATCAATCTAACAATACATGTAGTAGTCCTTGGAAAAACATTGCTTTTGGGATTGCAAATTCTTTTTGAAGAAAACTTAGAAACATCTAATAAATATGCGCAAACATGTGCTCTAAATCTCAGCACATTTTCCAAGTGCTTAACTGGAGATCTGAAATCTAAATTAACTCTGTGAAGGAAGGAAGTTGGGGAGAAGTGTTCCAGGAAAGGAACCAGTGTTTCTTTAGAAATGGCTAGGAAGAGGAAAAAGGAAAGATTTGTTCCAGGAACTGAAAGACGCTTGGTGCTAGAGAGCAAAGTGGAGAACTTTGAGCTTATGCTTGTAAGGAGACCTGAAGCCATATTTCATAGACATTTTAATAACTTAGCTTTTGGATTTTAGACCTTATCTTTAATGCACTGGAAAGACATAACCGGTTAAATAAGCAAGTGACCTGAAAAGGCTTGCATTTTGAAACTGTCTAGAACAGTGGTTCTCAACCTTCTGGCCCTTTAAATACTGTTCCTCATGTTGTGACCCAACCATAAAATTATTTTCGTTGCTACTTCATAACTGTAATGTTGCTACTGTGATGAATCGTAATGTAAATATCTGATACGCAGGATGTTCTTAGGCGACCCCTGTGAAAGGGTCGTTGGACCGCCAAAGGGGTCGAGACCCACAGGTTGAGAACCGCTGGTCTAGAAGGCTGCTCTGTGGATTGAAAGGGGTGTGAAAAATGAGAGCTTCAGACTGCCTTCATTTATTCATTCATTCATTCATTCATTCAGGCAGGCAGGCAGGAAGTAAGCCAGTCAGTCAGGTCTAGACAAAAGTCCCTGACTTCAAAGAGCTTTTATTTTACTGGGAAAAGAGGCTAGAGACACTAAACAAGTGAGAGCATCGTACTTGATATAGCTTTACAAAAGGCAGTGAATGCTGTGGAAGCAGGGAAGGGGAATCGAAATTATAGGGGGGCAGAGTAATTAAGAAAGGCCCTGCGGATAAGTGGCATTTCTGTAAGGACTGGAAGAAGCTGACACTGAAAAATGACTGGGGAGGAGGGAAAGTTAAATGTTATTGAATTTCACTTTTAAGCTGAGAAATTCTGGAAGATACTGTACTTTAAAGTGTCCAGTGTGTGAGGGTAGCAGTAAGTAGTGGTTGCAGATACTCAGTTATTTTGGAATCCTCTGCATTTTTCACCTCTGGTCCTTAAGGAAAGATGTTCTTCCAGATTTTACCTTCATTCCATGCCTTCTTCCCAGCCTGTCATCAAAGCTTCAGTTCTCATTTTGAATATCATTTACTGTAGAACATCTTTCTTGTCTTTCAGAGTATAACATTTGCTTGGTCTGTGCACTTGCTTTAGACCTTGAACTTCTCTTTTATCACCCTCATCACAGTTTACTTAAAGATCTTTCCCCCATCCCTACTGCTGTGTAATGGCTGTGAGGCAGAGGACTCTGTACTAGACTTCCTGCATTCCCAGACTCAGCCTACAGACAAGTAAATGACTGCAAAGCTCTGTGGATTGAAAGAAAAACCCTCCTCTCATTTACAGCATTAAAAAATATTTGGAGCAATATATCACTTAGGTACCCTTCATGTGCCTTTGAATTAACATGTTCAATATTTATTCAGCAGTTACTTATTAATCACCTGTAATATACCAGGCACCATGACCAATCTTTGGTTTTCTTTTTTTAAATATATTTTATTGATTTCAGAGAGGAAGAGAGAGGGACAGAGAGATAGAAACATCAATGATGAGAGAGAATCATTGACTGGCTGCCTCCTGCATGCCTCCCACTGGGAGCCTGCAACCTGGGCATGTGCCCCGACCAGGAATTGAACTGTCACCTTTTGGTTCATAAGTCTATGCTCAACCACTGTGTCACCATGGCCAGGCCAATGTTTCAGTAATGAATAAGATAAACATGGTTTCTTTTTTTAAATATATTTTATTGATTTTTACAGAGAGGCAAGGAGAGGGATAGAGAGTTAGAAACATCGATGAGAGAGAAACATCGATCAGCTGCCTCCTGCACACTCCTTAGTGGGTATGTGCCCGCAACCAAGGTACATGCCCTTGAATGGAATCGAACCTGGGACCATTGAGTCCGGAGGCCGACGCTCTATCCACTGAGCCAAACCAGTCAGGGCTAAACATGATTTCTTTACTGATAAACTTCTTAGAATTTAATATGAAAGGCTACATATCCTTAATAGCTACTTCATATGCTTAAATTTGGAGAGAAAAGCCATTAAATTAAGCAATGTATTTTGATTCAAAACCAATGTATTTACCCCTTTGACCAGCACTGTGGTTGGAGTAATATAGGTGAATAAAACTCAATTTCTACTCTAAAGGACACATCATCTATTAGAAGATACTGACCATAGAACTCAAGAGAATGAATTGTGCTATGATTGTGTGTCTTGAGTCTGTGGAAGGACAGAGAACAAAGCATTGTTATCTACCTGAAGCTTTGGAAGAATTCACAAGGAAAGTTACATGTTATCTACTAGTAGGTCTTATGGATGGAACAGATTTGCTAAGGGACACCTCTCCATGACATTCTCAGTGAAAGATAGAATAAATCAAGAAACCATCAGTGATTTTTCGGAATTATTAAGCAGCCTTAATTTTTATTAAGTATTTAAGAAACACCATCATATTATTTAAAATGTGTCAATGCTTAATATGTAGTAGCAGTTGCTATGGGAATGTGACTTCCTTATAATTGGGATTGCAGGTGAAGCTATTTCTCATTTTTAATCTTTTATAAAGTGTCATAAGAGTTACAGTGGTCAATACATAGCTCACAAATAATAATTGCCTCTTTGTAAATGAGTAAATTACCTGTAATATTTTAAAATTTCTTTAAAAACAAGTATTCTATTATATTCTTCCATTAATTGCTGTGAATTAGTTTAACCCAAAGTCAATTTACAAACTCATCCCTCCTGCTCTATGGATTCAGCATCAATCATAATTGTTTTTTAATTTCATTTCACTCTGAAATTTTAACTCTGTAGAGACCTGCTTCTATTACAGTACTGCTTCCTCAGTTAAAACGGGTTATTGTGCTTATTTACATTCCTGATGCAGAGTGCAAATTACATGCAAAATATGTTTATTTATGCAGTCTGCATTTTTCTTTAGAATCCACGATCTTTTATTAGACTCTACAAGGGATGAAGGGTCAAAAGCACTTGAAATTATTTCTTTTTGCATTTGCCAGTTCTTGGAAACCTTGAAAGGACTTCAGTTGCATGTTTTCATGAAAGCAATGGAAGTTATTTTAAAATATTGTTGTATATCAAGGAAAAGTTACTTCTCATGCAACCTGCTATACAACTCACTCACAGTACCTACCCTTATCAGTGCTCTATGGATTACCTTAGATTGTCAACTGCTAATACCTGAGATGAAATACTATTTGTTGTAGGACATCTGGTATTTTACACAATTTACATGGCATGCCTTTGCAGATGTAGAAAATGTGAATGAGTGAAATATATGAGTTTCTTTTTCTGTTCAATATTGCTGAACAAATAAGTGTAGGATGCTAAATAAGCCCTAATCATGCTGTTTTGGCATAGTTTTTTTGGTGGCTATACAATAAGCTCTTTAGGTCACAGTCCCTGTTGCATAATAAATGTTTGATAAATATAAATTCATAATAAATATTCATCAATTAAAACAAACCAATCCATGCCTGCAACTGCTTTTGTTTACCTAAAAACAAACACAATGATGAACCTATTTCACCTTCAGGTATTCTATTATTTATAATTCTATTTTCATTATTCATAACTCATTTTGTTGTTCTTTAGTATTATAAAGTTGCCAGTAGGGAGTCTGAGCTGAAATGCTTGCCACATGAGGATAGGACTTTATTTTAATAAAATCAGCAGAAGTGAGTCTCAGTGCATTTTCATCATAATTTAAGACCTAGTTGAAGCATGATAAATAATCCTTGTCTCTGATCATTATACTACCTGAGTAGTGATATGTCATTCATGTCTTCCCATTGTACTTTTGGAACTGCCATGGGGGTAGCAAATGTACAATAAATACATTGCTCGATTAAATTTATATTTCAGAAAAACTTATTGTGTTAGAAAAAGAGAAATAGCAAACTTAAATGCAGCTGAGAATACTAGAGTAAAAATGACTTTTTTTTTTTTACCACTATCAGCTCCATCCCTCGTTTTATGTCTCAGAAACAAAGATCCAGGTACATTGAATATTTGCTCCAGGGTAATAACAAGCTACTGTTTGATCTATAATTAGAGCACAGGCTGATCATTCATATAGTCATCCACAAGCATTTATTGAATAATGGCAATGTTGCAGGAATTGTGCTAGGTATATATTGAGTTAAAAGACAAGTTCTGGCCTGAAGGTCTTAGGGATTCATAGGAGAGACTGACATTTTAGCAATAGTTACACTGCTGCACAAATGGAGCCATAGAAGATGCAAAGCCATAGAAGATCCTCTTGAAATCAAGGAAGGTTTCATACAAGGGAGATAGATTGAAAGACACATAAATGTAATCTAAATGGAGACAGGAGGAAAAGACTGAAAGACCTATGCTCTGACCATGATGGAACGTGTTATTCAACTAATGAATATGTACTTGAAAAGAAAGAAAATTTAAGCAGGGAAGTAATACAGTATTGCAGTAATACATTTTCTTTTTAGAAAAATATTTCCAGTTTTAGTATGGAGGTTTGATCGGAGCAGAAAGAGATCAAAAGCAGAACAACTATTAAGATGCTTTTGTAGATATCGAAGCAAGAAATAATGAGGAACTGGGAATATAAAGGTGATAATTGGCATGGTAAATACTTAGGAGTATGCATAAGACTAAGGGTATTCAAAATATAGAAAAATAGACAAAATTTGTCTCCAGATTGCTGGCTTGAGAAAGTAAATAAAAAGTGAGGCCACTCAGGGCAGAATTCCAGTATTGTGCTAACTTGATTATAGCAGCAATTCACTAATTGGGACATACACACCCTTGCAAGAATGTCAGGGGAAAGGAGAATATCTAAGATAAATATAATGCTTCTAGATAGGCCACTGGTTGTATTCAGATACTAGAGGCCCAGTACATGAAATTTGTGCACTGGAGGGGGGCATGTTCCTCAGACCAGCCTGTACCTTCTCACAGTCTGGGAGCCCCATGATCAATCACCCCCACAGAGGGAGGCCCCACCCACCTGCCACAGCACTGCTGGCCAGGTAGCTTGGGCCTCCCTCTTTGGGGCGATCGTGGAGCCCTCCCACCCCCGATTGATCACCTGCCAGCTGGTGGCCTGGGCCTCCCTCTGTGGGGTGATCCTGGGGTGATGGTGGGCCCTCCGACCAATCACATCGCACCCACCTTGGCTGGCCTGGTGTCAGTGGGTGTCATAGTGTAGTTGTCCAGGCAGTGGTTCTGCTGTTCGGCCATTCGGTCAATTTGCATATTACGCTTTTATTATTATAGATGGATAATTTAAGGCATTATTGTTATGCTAACATAAACCCAAATATGTATGAAATACTATGTCTTTATTTTAAAAACTGAAACCTCAAAAATATTTGTAACTTGAAGTTTATGACTTAAAGTAGTGGATTCTCCACAAATTAGAGTATTGAAACATCTCTGCTATTTGAGTTATTTGAAAGAAGATATGAGAAAAGCTTAACACATACAAAGTAATTCATCATGTTGGCTGAGAACTTTGGTTGGTCTATGCATTTGCTTTGGAAAAAGGCATGTATCTGTTGCTTCTATTGAGAAAATGCCTTTGTACATTGATGCCAGATAAAATACAGGACATCCAGCTAATTATTGAATTTTTTTGCCACTATAAGTAGGTCCAAAATATGAAATTTAATATTTAACCAGAATCCTGTATTTTTATTTGTTATGTCTGATAACCTACTTGTTGTTGACCATCATTCCCTTTTTTCAGACTATCTGTAA
>NW_005875369.1:0-1659 GCF_000147115.1 Myotis lucifugus | reverse complement strand
ATTTAAAAGTTTACTATCTATTTTATAGAAGTAATTAGTAGGTCATCATTTTGTAAAACTGAGGGTTACATGAACTTCCAAGATTATGGTGATTTTATGCCCCTCATTTTGTGTAAATTGAGAAAACCTATATACTTTACATTTTTTGAGAAATCCAATTTATGTTAATTTTTTTGTTAATCCTTGCCAAAGGATATTTTTTCCATTGATTTTTTTTTTTTTTAGAAAGAGTGGAAAGGAAGAAGGGAGAGAGGAGAGAGAGAGAGAGAGAGAGAGAGAGAGAGAGAGAGAGAGAGAGAGAGAGAGAGAAATGTGAGAGAGACATATTTATTGGTTGCCTCCTGCCTGCATGCCATGACTGTGGCTGGGATCAAACCTGCAACCCAGATATTTGCCCTTGACTGGGAATTAAACCCATGACCCTTTGGTGCAGAACCTAAGGAAAATATTTGAACACACACTAACCAATACCAGTGAGGGCTAACTAATTTTTAATGTGTTCTCACAGGATTCCATAAGGACATTCACATGATGCACACATTCAACCTTGATGAGCTTGGCTCCTTGAAACTAATTTCTACTTTACTTCTCTTCTCTAAATTCTACTTATTTTCTACTAATCAAATTTAGTAATGCTAGTAGTATTAGTAGTAATACTACTAATGCTACTCAAAAAACTCCAATGATAAGTAAGTAAATAACCATTCTCAAGATACCAATATTTCCCTTAATCACTTTATCTCATTAATAGACAAATTTTTTCTATAATTGTTAGTTGAAACTAAGTATGGACAAAAATCATATTTGATCATTTATAGCTGAGACTGTGATACAATTTTTAAAATAAGACTTACTGCAGCTGTAAGGGTAAGGAAATGGAAATTCAATGCTAGGGTAATTTTCAATTTGGTATATATGAAGATTCCAACAGATTATATACAGAAGCAGATCAAGCTTGTATCTCTTTCATAGTTTTCAGAAGTGAACTCCATATAACATCAGTACATATAATGTTGCATTTTCTTCATTTAAAATTTTATCATTTTATGGTATTCCAAAGGTTTAAAAACACATATTTAGAAAATATAAAGCCCAGCTGGTGTGGCTCAGTGGTTGAGCTTTGACCTATGAACCCTAAGGTCATGGTTTGATTCCCTGTCAGGGCACATGCCTGGTTTGCAGGCTCCATCCCCAGTGTGGGATGTGCGGGAGGCAGCTGATCAATGATTCTCTCTCATCATTGATGTTTTTATCTCTCTCTCCCTCTCTCTTTCCCTCAGAAATCAATAAAGAAATATATTTTTTTAAAGAAAAGGAGAATTATGCCCATATTCAAAAGACATACAAATTATAAGACATACATTGATTTAGAAGTATAAAACTTTGAAGTAACATGCATATTTTAGAATTGGCAATATAAAATAAGGTTTATACAAGTTATTCCATTTCAGTGGGCAATAAATAATTGTATTGGAATTATTAATAAGCAACACAAGATATGTGTTAGGAGAAAGGAAATCTTTTGCTCTCTGATTAAGTTTTGCTTAGCCATTTGTTTCCTATCTCTTCTGTGCCCACCCACGAAAAAAAACAGAGATTTGTTGCATATCTTAATAGTCTAATACAAGAGCATTTATTGCACTGTGATTCCTGGTGGGT
>NW_005875368.1:0-12387 GCF_000147115.1 Myotis lucifugus | reverse complement strand
TGTGTGTGTGTGTGAGATATTTGGACATTTTATTGAAGAGAGATAACTCACAGATTTCATCAAGACTCAATATAAAAGAAATAAAAATAAAATAATAAATTAAAATATAAACACTTATGTATAGGGAAAGTAAGAAGTACTCATATTGAAGATAAAGAAAAGATTCAGCAGAATAAGTATTTGTGTGTTGTTTTTTTAAAGGTGATCTCAACGAGCAGTAAAAGCCCCCATTAACTGATTCTTCATACTTTTGGAAAATGCTCAATTATACATCTCATAAATATTCAGATAGGTTAAAAATTTCTAGGAGACAGGAGCATGGCAAGTTTTTAAATTAATAATGTAGGAAACGCTTAGAGTGTATCATATAAGACAGTGATTGCTTTAAGACAGAAAAGAGGCAAATTTAGATCTTAACAAGTTAAGATAGAACATAAAAAAAGTACAAACTAGACTCAGGTATGTTCTATGTGATCCTTGCCTCTGCCTCAATCATTCATTCTTTTGTAGTGGGTTGCTCCTCTATGCTAAGCGATTTCTCCCATACCCTATAGATGAACGGTCAATTCCTTGGTCATCCTTGAGCCTGCTCTTTGGTGATGTAATTGCTAAAACTTCTTGAAGTTTAAAATATCAGAGTTAATCCAGCTGCTTAAGTTATAATAATGCCCCAAAGTAGAAAAGAGTGGGATATTATTGAGGAAGTTGAGGAAACAAGAATTAAGATGAGAAAGTGACGAATAGGAAAACTCGAGACAAGTCAAGCCAATAGTCAGCTATCTCTGGGATCAGCTGGGGAAAAACTGAGGTCAAATAAGGACATTTGCGAGAGAAGACAACAGGCAGTGGAATCAGATGGCTTCATCCTTGTAGAAGCTATACACACCCTTTGAAGAGGAGGAAGTTCGATTTCAGGAATTGGCTTCAATTCAGTCAGAAAAAGTTGCAGGAGCCAGAAGGCTGAAAGATGTCTGCCATCTGGAGAAATGGGAGGAAGGAGAATTGGAAGTCATGCAGATCAGGATGGGAAAATGAGAAGATTGGCGGGGATCCCTTGGGTGGGGTCACATGCCCTCTCAAGGCTCTTATTCTGGGATACAACCTGCACAGTCCTGAAATCTCAGAGTCAGCAATAAGAGAATATTATTTCATTGTCAAATCCTCAGAAAGCTCTCTTTTGAACTGACACTTTGGAAAACTG
Source organism: Myotis lucifugus (assembly GCF_000147115.1). NCBI lineage: Eukaryota > Metazoa > Chordata > Mammalia > Chiroptera > Vespertilionidae > Myotis > Myotis lucifugus. The sequence goes on along the minus strand of NW_005875368.1, from coordinate 11,186 downwards.
TCTTTAAATATGCAAATACAGTGTTTTGAGATCCTCTAAAAAGAAATACCAAATCTCCAAAATCATTAACAGCAATTCTACAAAGTACAAAAAACTTATGACTTTTTGATTAAAGATAAAGGAAAGACTACCAGATCATTTATTATATAGAATCTCTTTTTGGAGAAGCAAAATCCAGCAGAAGTCATTGAAACACTGGCAGGACTGAGAAGGAAAAGTTAAAGTTAGTAGTGGTTACAGGAGTAGGCTCGGCTCTTGGAGACCACATGAGATCAGATCTTAGCTCCACTATTTACTAATTTTGTGTTCTTGGGCAAGTCCATAAAATCTGCAACCTCAATTTCCTCCATCATATAATGGGAATAGTACTCACATCAAAGAGTTTATGAGGATTAAAATTCAAAATAATAATGCATGTAAATTACTTAGCACAGTGCCTGGTACATTTTGAGAGCTAAATAACTATTATCTATCATTCCCATCACCACTATTATTAGTTCATTAGAGAGAGCTTCCAGAATTATTTGTGGACAATGCTGAATAGGATTAGAGTCTTCCATCATCTACTGACTTGTGGTATAAATTCCACCAAATGACTCAGCTATTAAAGGAGAACAAGATCTGAGTCCAAGTTAGATCTCAAACATTGAACTGGTGCAAAGGAGTGTTGAATTCTTGCATCAACTCTACAATGAACTCACTGTGAGGTCAGACAAACCACACATCTGTACTCGGTTTCATATGGTTGAACTACATACTCTCCAGGGTTCAATGAGTTTTAACAGTCTTTGATTCTGCAACTACTGTTTCAAATGCAGCACTTGTGAACTAAAAACAATATCACTCCCCTTTGCCTGTATTGGTCTACATTTATGGGTATTGAGAAAGCAAAATATGTAAGTGATCTTTCATCACAGGTAAGTGGTGGTTTGCCCTCCTCAGCCGAGCCTGCCTGCTCAGAGCAGACATTTTGCTCTGCCCTTAGCTGGTTGCTCCAGGAATTTTCTGCAGCAAGCTCCATCCATAATGCACCCGGCAAGAGGAAAATGAATTTGCCCAGCAGTCCCAGACATCCCTTGGGGTTGCAGGGAGAGACCATGCCAGGCATTTCGCTGTTAATTATCAGCACCCTGGCTGCTGTGGCCCCTCGCTGTGCCAATTTGAGAGATGAGACTCTTTACTCTGCTTATTAGGCTCAGCTAAATAAATATTACCCAGCATTAGTGCTGTCGAAGATACAGTCTGAATTTAGCTCCCTGGTGTGGCTATTGGGACCCAAGCTTTTCACCATTACTTTTTCTTCCTGCCTCCCCCACTACCCCCACCCCTTACCACACAGTTAATCACTTTCTCACTGGACATTCAGCTGGATTCTGACATCAGGGAGCTGGAGCTGAAATACAATATTATTGATTTAGCTCTTTTGCTGAAGATTATCAAACACCTCGGCTATTAGGTTTAAGGGCCTCAGTTTTAACTACTTCCTATTCCAGACCCACCGGCTAAATTTCTCAGCCATGTGTTTCGAATTATAGTCACCATTCCCCCACTCTTCAAAAACTCAGATGAGAATTTTGATAGACTTGAAGGCCCTGGATGCAGTGATTGGTTGAAAGGTGGAAACATGACCCTAATCAGGGAAATCATAGCCCCAAAAGCTTAATTCCAGGATTTGTTTCAGCTATTTGGAAAACGGACCTTTTCTTCTTGGCTGGATGTTGAACCTAGAAAATGCAGTCCCAAGGAGCTACTTACTGTTAGTTATTTTGTAACCATGAAGGTAGAAACTACTGAGAAAGAGCCAATACATAATAAATGGTGCGAAGAAATACAGAAGAGAAACCATTGAAGAGCCTAGACCAGTGGTCGGCAAACTCACTAGTCAACAGAGCCAAATATCAACAGTACAACGATTGAAATTTCTTTTGAGAGCCAAATTTTTTAAACTTAAACTATATAGGTAGGTACACTGTTATGAACTTAATTAGGGTACTCCTAAGGCTTAGGAAGAGCCACACTCAAGGGGCCAAAGAGCCGCATGTGGCTCGCAAGCCGCAGTTTGCTGACCATGGGCCGACCAAGCTTTACCTGAAGGCACCCCAATCTTCAGATATTTCCGTTTTAAATGATTATTGCTCCTTTATTATTTAACTTTGAGTGGGGCATTCTAATACCTTAATCTACATTTACCTATTTGTTATATGCAGTCTCCTTGCGGTGTCCATTTGTAGCAAGTGCAGGCCCATATCCCTCCAGATATTACCATTGTAATGCTCTCCTTCCTGAATGCCTACTGCTGAGGGCTTACTCTAGCACTTCTGCTTTAGTACAATATTAGTACAAAGGGTCATTAATATCCCTCTGAGGAAGCCTTCAACCAATGACTGGCAGGGACTCATAGATAAATACTCCAGCTTCCTCGATCCCTCGGGATAACTCTGAGATATGTTCTCTATCTGGGTTCTCAGAGTTCCCCCATGGGATTGAGCCTAATTTGTTTGAAAAGGTCTCTGGCAAAGACTCGTGCCTGCCTTTCCTTGTCTCACTTCCTCACTTCTCTGTGGGCTTTTGGCATCACCCTCTAAGTAAATTACTTGCACTGTGTCTTTGCATGCTGAGACACCGTTCCACAGAACAGCAAACGAAGGCTACACTGGTCTGCAGAAATTCACAAGTAACATCTACTTATAACTTTAAAAACGCACTTCACAAGTTATCCAGCTTACATAATTTTCATCTTTCCACCCCAAACAGACTGATGTATACAAGGACCCTTTTGGCATAGACTCAGTCTGAAAAGAAGCTATGAATTCAAAAGCCTATAAGCCAGTGTGTTATTTCCTATCAGTGCTGGCCAAACAGAGGGTGGTGTACCAGATAGAAGACTTTAGGAAAGAGAAGTAAAGGTACAAACACTCCAAGGTGCAGAGGATGGTTATTGAACCTTGGGCTCAAGCAGTGGCAGTGAGCTATCTAGATTCTTCCATTGGAAGAATTGGAGTCACTGAGGTTATCAATTGGTGGTCTTGAAAGATGAGCAACACAGACGTGTTTGATCTCTGAATACACTCCCTCCTCTGCATAGTCTCTCCCCCAGTTCCTCAACCCTCTATGCTAAGAAAAACATCGCCCTGGGGCTTTGCCAGAAACATGCATTTGCATTCCAAATGGTACCTGACAGGTGAGAAATGCACTTTTAAATAATGCATTCTCTGACTAGCCTCACTAATGGGATGTTGTCTATTATTTACGTGAAAAGTGTTAACATGTGGACTCCTTTGTTTTATTTTTATTTGGGGCATTTTAAACCAAACATTCACTTCAATGCCAATGGGAAACGGTCCATGTCTCTTCTGTGTTCCTTTCCATCTTCTAATCCTAAATTCCTGCCAAAGAACCCATATGGCCACCAGGGCTTGCATTGAGCCCAGTGCAATTCCATTTCACTCTTGTTAGAAATTACAATCATGATATAAAAAAGTTAGCACCTTTGGAGAAAAATGGTTTAACCTCTTTATTTTACCAATACAGACAGGAAAGGCATGAAGGTCTTAGATGACAAAGCTGGGTGGGCCTATAAGGGCATCTGTTCCAATTCACTCCTGTCACAGATGAGGAAACTGAGGCACAAATCAAGACTTCATAGCTAGTTAGAGACCAAGTTGGGATTGAAATTAAGGAATCTTGATTCCATCCACTGCCCCACCATTAATTTTGGTTTAGTTTGAGTTTTTGTTTCACTTGCGAGGAAACTGAGGCACAAATCAAGACTTCATAGCTAGTTAGAGACCACGTTGGAATTGAAATTAAGGAATCTTGATTCCATCCACTGCCCCACCATTAATTTTGGTTTAGTTTGAGTTTTTGTTTCACTTGCTTGTTTGTTTTACCTTAAGTTCACATTTTGACCCTATAACCTACCTTGAATGTGATGTGTGATTGTGGGATATTTCTTAGAAAACCTGAGATGTAGGCCTTTCTTAAATAGCTTCATTGAGGAGAAAACCTCTCAGTAATGAGTTTCATCACTGGGAAACCACAAAAAATATCCCTTGGCCTTTCCTTCTCCCTTCAGTTACAGCCAGAAAAGTCAGATCATACTTAAGATCCAACCTTAGTCCATTTGGTGTGATGCTCATCCCTAATCTCGAACCACTTCCTTGGCCTGAGCCCAGGTGCTGGTGTGGCCAGAGAAATGCCAAAAGCCATATGGACTACCAGGCCACCTCCTGGATGAGGTTGGATGGCGTACACCTAGAAACCAACTCACTCCAAGGGATAGAACAGATGGCATTCCAGATATGAATATGCATAATGCAGACTGCTAAGGTTGTTAAATAAGTATGTATTTTTTAAAAATACATATATTTTTATTGATTTCAGAGAGGAAGGGAGAAGGAGAGAGAGAGAGAAACATCAATGATGAGAGAATCATTGATTGGCTGCCTCCTGCATGCCTCACGCTGGGAATTGAGCCCACAACCTGGGCATGTGCCCTTGACCAGAATTGAACCTGGGACCTTTCGGTCCGCAGGCCAATGCTCTGTCCACTGAGCCAAACCAGCTAAGGCATTAAATATGTATTTTTAACTGAATTCATGAAAATCAAGAATTTTATGGCTAAAATGAAAGCAAAGCAAAAGAAACCACAAGGCACTGTTCAAAGTTGTGCCTTATTCTGTATCTGTTGGCACTGGCTTCCACAGCATGTTCCAACCTCCACAGAAACTGGAAAATAACCAGGAAGAAAAGTTAAAACACCAACAAAAGATGTTGACTTCAGAATCCTATGCTCTGAGACCCTAGAAAGGCCACTGATGGGAGAACTGGCATTCCTCAGAACAAGAAGTGGGCGGAATTTCTTCTTGACTTTACCACCTCTTTCCATTGCCCTTTCCTGGTGATTCCACCTTGACAATCCCACCCCCCAACTCAAACTATGCATACTTTGTTCTGGCTACCTCAGGAACAAAGTTTAAGGGGGCACAATAACAATAATGAAAGTCACTAAATCAGTGAAATTAGATAAGAACCTGGACTTCCAAAAATCTTCACTACAAACAGTAGCTGTCAGAAGGTTTTAACAATAATAATACTACCCTGAATGTACAGTTATTTTCAGTTTGCAGAACACTCTCAAACACATGATCTCACTTAATTTGACCTTTTTAATAACCCTATGAGAGACATAAAACATGAATTATTACCCTCATTTTATAGATGAAGAAATAGAGGCTCAGAGAGGTTCCGTGACCACTCAAAGACACACAGATGATAGTAAGTGGTGCTACTGGGACTTGAACACAACATTCTTTGGTTCTATGTCTAGCAATGTGTCTGATTTAGCATTTACCAATTAATAAACAGCCAAAAGGCCTTCCCTGGGGAATAATTCCAATTGCTGCTGAAGCAGCCTAATCCATGGATTAACTGATTCTAATGAGTTAGAACATCAGGGGGTGGAATAAAGTTATATTCCCATATTCTGGGAACATCCCAAATACAGAAACTAAATTCTAATTTATGCATTATTTGATACTAGTGCTTCACCTTTCCTTGTAACCATGACCCTTGCAATTCCTCCTACTAGAGGCAGAATATTTTCCCCTTCTTCATTGATAATGAAGGAGACAATGTGACTTGCTTTATGAAATGTTAGTAAGCATGATGCAACAAAGTCTTGACATAAACTTACTTAGTTGGGTGCGCACTTTTTAAAAAAAATATATTTTATTGATTTTTTTACAGAGAGAAAGGGAGAGGGATAGAGAGTTAGAAACATAGATGAGAGAGAAACATCAATTCAGCTGCCTCCTGCACACTCTCTACCGAGGATGTGCCCGCAACCAAGGTATATGCCCTTGACTGGAATTGAACCTGGGACCCTTCAGTCCGCAGGCCGATGCTCTATCCACTGAGCCAAACCAGTTAGGGCTTGGGTGCGCACTTTTATGCTCTGTTATCCATGCAAATTGGCTTGCTGTACCAAGTAAAAAGGCCTCTGTACAGATATAGACCCACTCTGCAGCTTTAAGCCAAGTCCATCTGAACCCAATTTAGACGATCCAATCACTGATATATAAGCAAGGAAAGAAAACCACATTATTTGAAACTACTGAGTTTGGACAGATTTGTCATATAACACTAGCTGACTGATACCCTATTTTCATCTTCCCATTCAATACAAATGGGGCCAGGTTTTGTTATTACTTTTTTTTCCCCTTCCAGGCACCTCTTATCAGGGGTTTCAATATCAGGATTTGTATCATCATAGAGTTATGAAGAGCTATTAGTAAAAATAATGGTAAAAATAAGGTAGGTAAAGGTACATCTAACAAGGGAGAATACTGTAAGTGCCAGATGAATATTCAATGAAGACTGAAAACTTTAGGCATTGAAGTCTATTTTTGTAGTTAGTATGTTAATGAAAGTGCATTGTCATTAAGGAATACTTTCTATGAGCTTCTTTATATACTGACTTGGTGTTTGGTGTGCTAGGAAGACAGATTTCCCATCCTCTAGTGCAGCGGTTCTCAACCTGTGAGTCACGACCCCTTTGGTGGTCGAATGACCCTTTCACAGGGGTCGCCTAAGACCATCCTGCATATCAGATATTTACATTATGATTCATAACAGTAGCAACATTACAGTTATGAAGTAGCAACGAAAATAATTTTATGGTTGGGTCACAAGAGGAGGAACAGTATTTAAAGGGCCAGAAGGTTGAGAACCACTGCTCTAGTGGCTTATTGATTAAAATAGAAAACCCAGAGGCAGGCAACTAGTAGAAAACATAGAATAGGTTATCCTATATAATAAAAGGCTAATATGCAAATAGACCGAATGGCAGAACAACTGAACAACCGGTCGCTATGATGTGCGCTGACCACCAGGGGGTGCACGTGGAACATGGTGGGCATTGGCAGCAGGTGGGATAGTGGAGCAGGTCAGTGGGGGCGCCAGACCAAGGCGGAGTACTGGTTGCTGTCATTGGGGTGAGCCTCTGGTGGTTACTGAAAATTCTATACTCCCACACACCACAGTCCCACCCAGCATTTGCACCTGCTGCCGGCGACGGCCCCACTCGCACCCTCTGCCAGTTCCGATGGCCCCTGAGGGCTTCTCCACCTCCCCCTGCTCCTGAGGGGCAATCAGGGCAACAGCCATCGCTCCCACCCACCGACAGCACCAGCCCCACTTGCACCTGCTGCTGGTGCCAGCCCCAATAGCTCCACACCATCAGTGAGTGCAAGCGGGGCCAGCACCATCAGTGCATGGGAGCAGTGGCAGTGGGAGCAGGGCTGCCAGCAGACAGGGGGCTGGGAGCTTCAGTGGGAGGGGCTGAGTGGGGATGTGGAGGATGGGCCGAGACCTGCCCGCGTGCCCACTGCGGCCTCGCGGCCCACAGTTCCTTTTAAGGTGTGTGAATTCGTGTACTGGGCCCCTAGTTGATAATAAAAGGGTAAGAGTAGGTATTTTGTGAAAGAACAGTGCAATTGAAAAATAAACATTTAAATTAAAAAAAAATAAAAGTCTCTTAACCAAGAGATTAAGAAAAAGAAAAAAAAAAAGAGTAGATATTTCACTTGGCCTGATTCTGCCATTTCAGCTTTGAAGGATGTAACCTAATCTCCAAAGCACTAGAAAAAACATTTTTTTCTGCCTCCCTAGAAACCTACAAGTTTCCAGCTGTAGAAAATTACATGCTTTTCTAGGTGCTTAGGAAGTTCAAATCATCTAGTTCTTTACTCAACATTCCAAGCTGGGTGCGGGAGCAGTTCTGCATCTATAAAATTAGGGTAATAATTCATGCTCCAATACCAGCCCACTTATAAGAAGGTGGACTTGGCTATTCTACAGTTATCTGGGGACAGTTTCCTAGAGACAATGAAAAGACTATGCCTAACACCTGGTCAGCATTCAGTAAGTCAGTCATTCTTCAGTATCTGCTATAGATTGGTTCCAGGACCCTCTATGGATACCAAAATCAGAATGCTCAAGTCCCTTATATAAAACTAGAGGCCCGGTGCACGAAATTTCATGCATGGATAGGGTCCCTAGGCCTGGCCAGTGATCAAAGCCAATCGGAGCCTTCTGGCTGCTAGCCAGGGCCTCCCTTTGTTCTATGCCGCCCCCTGGTGGTCAGTGCATGTCATAGGGAGCAATAGAATTCCCAGTCTCCCAGTTGAATTCCCATGGGGACACTTTGCATATTAGCCTTTTATATATATAGATGAGGTACTATTTATGCATAGCCTGCACACCACCTCCTGTATATTTTTAATCATCTCTAGATCACTTATGATATCTAATGTGTTGTATCAAGGTAAACACTATGTAAATAGTTGCTATATTGTATTGTTTAGGAAATAATGACAAGAAGGAAATGTCTGTACATGTTCAGTACAGACACAACCATCCTAGGTCTAACTACACAGTATACACGTCAGCAAAAATGTAGCATTTTTTGGAATACTTTTGATCTGAGGTTGCTTGAACCCAAGGATGCAGAACGCAGGGTTATGAAGAGCCAGCTGTAATCCTAAATGAAAGAACAGAGGAAGATAGGAACCAGTACCAGCCCTACCCTTCCCTCTATCCTTCCACTCTGTTTTATCTGTTTGATCAAATGTCATCTATTTGTCTGGTCACTCCAACTCTCAGCCTTATGATTCAGTCATCACAGTGTCTTCACTGATCACATTTTCCCCTGAGTCCCTAGGTCATTTCAGACTTGACTCTTGATACCTGTAAATTTTCCATTTTAGCTCTTAAGCCCTTTCTTAATGTGCCCCAATGCACTGTATTTTCTACAATAACCCCCTCCCTGGCTGCCCTCCAAAACATGAACTTTCATTCTCAATTTCCCTCATAATATTTTTCTAAGAGCAGCATGCTTGTCACTCGAGCTGTAGCACCTACAAAGCACTTTATTTCATGCTACCTCATTTGACCCTCGCCACAGTGCTTCAGGAAGAAAGTAGAGTCCTACCTCTTCAAATGAGGACCTGGAATACAAAGAGAGTCATGGAGTCTGTATATAAAGCAATCAAGACAGAAACCCAGTTTTCCTGCCTCCAACTCTGGGAATTACTATTTTTTCATCATGCTATTTTAAAAAGTACTATCACTATGGAAATTCTCAGACATCCTTTATAATATTCAAACTTAGATGAGAAAATAAATAACTGCTAAGAAAAGGAACAAAAAATGGCCACATGAATCACTTAGCATGGCCATCTTTGCCCAAAGGACCAATTGCCCTGTTTCAACACCTCAATACAGATCTGATTCTGGGTTCAGTTGGCAGGACTTACTCCTCCAAAAATATCTCCAGGCTTAATGAATAGAATGAGCTTCAGTAAATAGATCCTAAACAATAAACCTCGGCTTCCAGCCAAGCCTTCAAAGGTGACTAAAGAAGAAATGTCAGGAAAGACCAAAGGTTGGCACACATCATGCACTAACTGTCAACATCTATTGGAGCTTACTACTTTGATAAATATTCACATTCCAGAATGTGAATAATGAGGCATTTGGGCTTTTGGAGGACCCTAAAAACTGCATCCTGAAAGGTGCCCAGCTTTCTTGGCGGCCATTGTCCAGTCTGATTTCATCCTGAGGTCATTTCCAAAGAGCTACCTTGAGCATGAGATACTAGAAAATGTCTGGGTTAGGAGAAGGTAATGGGGGTTCAGTTCCTGGGGGTTCCATTAACCCACTGTGATGTTGAGCAAATTCCTTGGCCTATCCTGACCTCATTCTTTCCAGAAATATATATTGAGCACCTATAATCAGCCCACAAAGACAAAGTTCTTGCCCTCAGGGAACTCACATTCTAGGGAAGATATATGATAAACACATAATGAGGACATGAAACAGTAAATAGGTTTGCAAAGAAGGGAGGAGAGGTGCTATGGACAAGATGCTATTTTGGATTCGATGGTCTTTTGAGAAAAGTAAAGGGAAATAAATATCTGGGGGAAGAGAGTTCCAGGTGCAGGGGACAGCATGTGGAAAGGTCCTGAGGTAGGGTGTGTTCAAGGAACAGGGAGGGAGGGGAGAAAGTGGAAGGGGAGGAGGAGAGAAATAAGGGGACCCATTGTGGAAGGGATTTTTTAGGCCTGGTTATGACTTGGAATGGGAAGTCATTGGAAGGATCTGAGTAGGCAGAATCATCTCACTTGGATTCCAGGAGCATTACTTGGGCTTCTCTATGAAGGAAGGACAGCCTTTTCCCCATCTGGAAGCGAACTGGTATGGACAAGAGAAACAATGAGGGCTTCCCACGGCCCTTTCATCCTCTGAGATCCCAAGTCATATGCTTTACTGAACAAATCAAGCCCATCTCAGACAAACCGCATCTGGGCTTGAGGTAGTTCTTTCATTCAAGAGGCCCAGGGCGGCGCCATTTCTTCACCCCCAGCCTGTTTGGGAAGGACAGCAGGAGTTCCCGTGGAACCTGGTGACCCCATCAGCAGGCCCTGGAGCTCAGGGTGGCTTTTCCAAGATGGAACCTTTGGCTGCTGCTTGTCATTCCCCTCCAGCCACCAACCAGCCTTTTTTCCCAAAAGGTCATCTAGGAAGGCCATGGGGTTAAGGCCCTTGGCCCTTGCCCAGCAGAGCGAGTGTTCTTTGGATGCTCATGGTTTGGGGATCTTATCTCCTTTTTCTGGGTCGCATGCTTGGTGTGAATGCATCCGAATACATCAGCTTGATATTTGCAGAGCTGTAGGTTATAACTCCATTTCTTACTTGCCTGCAGAATTTCAAGCTAAGGGTTGGAGCAGGGCCCCTGTGCTTGAGACGTGGAGACTCCCCAGGCTTCTGGCCTCCCACCTCTCTCTCTCTCTCTGCACAGCTGTGTCTTAGCCGCTTCAAGAACCCTGAGTCATGTCTCACCATTTCTGTTTCTCCCCATCCCTGCGCACCATTCCTGACGCAAGGGAACACTGCGTCTGGGCCCTCGCCTCCCTTCAGCAGGGAGGGCACCGCACCGCCGGGCCTGGCTCCTGCGCCGCGCTCGATGCTGCGGACGGAAGGTCGGGAGCCAGACCCGGGCGAGCGACAGGGGAGGGCAGGAGCGCGGGGAGCAGGAGGGGGGAGGCGGGGCGGGCGTGGGCGGGCAGGCTCTGCCGCAGTGAGTTGCGTGTCGCTGATTCGTCCGCGGACTCGGGCTGGGAGGC
>NW_005875367.1:6556-12496 GCF_000147115.1 Myotis lucifugus | reverse complement strand
CAGAAGCCAGAGCACAGCTCACGGGAGGAGGGGGCGGACGGGCCTGGGTGGAGAAAGGATACCCAGCAAGTGCCCAGCCCCGAGGCAGAGGGAGTGGGGAGGGGTCTCCGGGTCAGATCGTGAGCAGCGCTCCTCTCGCGGGTCCTGGGCCAGGATCCTGCGGGTCGCTCTGGGCAAACACAACCTGAAGAAGCGGGAGGCCACCCAGCAGGTGCTGCGCGTGGCCCGCCAGGTGCCCCATCCCCAGTACAACCCCCGGACCCACGACAACGACCTGATGCTGCTGAGGCTGGAGCGGCCGGCCCGGCTGGGGAGCGCGGTCAGGCCCATCCCCGTGGCCCGGACCTGCGCCGGCCCACAGACACCCTGCCGCGTGTCCGGCTGGGGCACCACGTCCAGCCCCATCGGTGAGGACTCCTGCCCCCTGGAAAGGAGCGAGCTGGGGGCCCGGGGGGCTGGGCTCCGGGTCCGAGGGAGGAGGTGGTGGGCCCCCACATTCCAGGGTGCCTGGTGGAGGGTAGACCCCAAGTCCTGACCACTCAGTGCCTCCCCAGCCAGGTACCCCAATGCTCTGCAGTGCGTGAACATCAGCATCACCTCCCGGCAGCAATGTCAGCAGGCCTACTCCGGCGCCATCACCGACGGCATGGTCTGTGCGGGAACCCCGGAAGGCGGGAAGGACTCTTGTCAGGTGAGGCCCAGCGTGAGAGCCGGAGGAAGGGGGGGGGGGGTGTGTGGCTCGGGGCCGGGACTTCAATGCAAAAGGATCTCAGGAGCATCTAAGACAGTGGTTCCCAAACTTATTTGGCCTACCGCCCCCTTTCCAGAAAAAATATTACTCAGCGCCCCCTGGAAATTAATTTTTTTAAAAATTTTAATAGCAATTAAACAGAAAGATCTATGTATTGATGTTTCTACCTTTTTCGTAAAATATAGTTAAGAAAGGTGTAAATTAGAAACATTGAAGTTTGAAATGATGAAACTATTTATTGAACTCAGAATAGAAAGGGAATACAAAAAAAGTTAAAACAGATGCACCTGTGGCCATCACCGCCCCCCTGGATCGCTGCAGCGCCCACCAGGGGGCGGTAGCGCCCACTTTGGGAATCACTGATCTAAGACCTTGAGCGATTGGAAGAGCCGGGCGGCCTCCCAGCTGTGAGCTGAGGGAATGGATCTAATCCCTCTGTGCCTCAGTTTCCTCCTCTGTCAAGCGGAGGCAGCACCGCTTAGAGCAGTTGGCGGATCCGACGAGAGATGGTCCGTGGAAAGAGCGCGGAGCGGTGCCTACACGCGGCTCCGATCGCTGCTGTCCTTGTCCTGACCGTGCACCTGGGAATCTGTGCTCGGGGCCTGGGGGCACCTTACTCCATCCCCGGGAGATGGCTCCAGAGTCAGGGGGGTGTGATGAGCCACACACAGTTTTCTAGAGACACAGCTAAGACGAAGGGGGGGGGGGGCTCCGTGAGGCCCCGAGACAGCAGGGAGCAAAGAGGGAAGGAAGGGACGCAACCCTGGGGCTGATGTCTGCAGTCTTTCCATCCCCAGCACCCCCACCCCCCACCCCTCCCAGGTGTCAGCCATGTGCCTCCCCATCTCTGCCTTTTGGCTTCTCTATGCACATGGCTCTGTCCATCTGCTCACGGGTGTCTGCATTGGGGTCTGTCCCCCTCAGGGAGACTCCGGAGGACCCCTGGTGTGCCACGGGAAACTCCAGGGCCTGGTGTCCTGGGGGATGGAGCGCTGTGCCCTGCCTGGCTACCCCGGAGTCTACACCAACCTCTGCAAGTACTACGACTGGATCCAGCAAACCATTCTGGGCGCGTGATCACCAGTGTGAGGGAATATGGATGCCCATCTGCTGCCCAGACCTGCTCTCTCCACTCAAGAACAGTGGGTCGTCTCCCAGACCCAGGAGTCCAGGCCCCCAGCCCCCTTCTCCCTCAGACCCAGGAGTCCAGGCCCCCAGCCCCTCCTCCCTCAGCCCCAGGAGTCCAGGCCCCCAGCCCCTCCTCCCTCAGACCCAGGGGTCCAGGCCCCCAGCCCCTCCTCCCTCAGACCCACGCATTATTCTATTTATTGGGAGTTCAGGCCCCCAGCATCCTGGTCCTAACCCCTGGCTCAGAACTTCCCTCTCCCAGAGGGTCCCTCAGATGTTCTCTCCCCACCCCCACAGCATCATCACCCTCAGACACAGAGACGGGAGCATGAAGGCACCAAACTTGGCAACATATTCCGAAGAAGACAGTTTTCAAAACGCTTAGTATCTCTGTAAACCAGATGAATAATAATAATAAAAATGGAATAATCCTAGATTCCGTTCATCTGTTCATGTAATTCATCCAACATACGTGCACACAGCAGCTCCCCTGTGCACAGCGAGGCCGTGTCTGACCGGCTGAATGGGTCACCTGTTGTCCCCTGGGTGTTCCCTGGGGGTCTACCACACCCCCTTCCACTGGGATGGTGTGAAGAAGGAGCCCCCCCCTCCCCCCCCCAGCTCTGCAGTGTCACCCTGAGCAGGACCGCCCCTCCCTGGCCTCTGGGCTGGGTCCTGTGAGCGGGGACTGCTGAGGTCCAGGGCAAAGATGTGCTGTGTTTCCTGGAAAACCCTATGCAAATGAGCAGTCTTTTTCCTAATCAGATCTCAGGTGAAGAGAGTCGAGTTAATCACACTTTGAAGTTCAAGTCCTGGCAGGGCCCGGCTCTCAGCAGCTGTATTGGTGCATTTCCACCTGTCATCCCTGGCCTCGGTCTCCTCCCTCCCCAGCGGCACCGACGCAGATGGCCTCAGATGCCAGTGCACTGTTGCTTCTAACTTACAGGAAACCATTGTGTTATGAATTTCATCTTCTTTCTTACTTTCATTCATCGACAGCTATTTTGGGGGGCACCTACTATGCGCCAGACATTGGTCTACTTCTCTGGCTCCTACTGTGTGCCAGGCAGTGGTCTACTAATAGACACCTACTGTGTGTCGGACATTGGCTTATTATTGGGCATCTACTATATGCCAGGCATTATTCTATTTAGTGTGCCCCTACTGTGTACCAGGCACTGGTCTACTGATTAGGTACCGACTGTGTACCAGGCATTGATCTACTGATTAGGCACCTCCTGTGTGCCAGGCATTGGTCTACTATTAGACACCTACTGTGTGTCAGACATTGGCTTATTATTGGGCATCTACTATGTGCCAGGCATTATTCTATTTAGTGCGCCCCTACTGTGTACCAGGCACTGGTCTAATGATTAGGTACCAACTGTGTACCAGGCATTGATCTACTGATTAGGCACCTCCTGTGTGCTAGAAGGTGGAGCTGTGAATAAGTCAGACAAACCTAAATGCTTCTTCTCACAGAGCTTACCTCCTAGCAGGAGATGACAGACAAGAAATGAGAAACTTAATTTAAAAGTAAGGGAGAGAGTCCAGGTGAGTAAGAAGGTCGATAAACGCGGGCGGGCTGGGCAGCAGACCCAGTGTGTGCCAGAGCCAGCTCATAACCAGCCCAGAAGAGCCCATTGGCAAATTTTCAGGAATTTTGAGAGCGGGTTGCTAAACACAGCCATTGTTAAAAATTAAATTGCATAAACTTACAATTAAACGAAGGTATATTTAAAACAAAATCCAGTCCGGCTGGAGTGGCTCAGTTGGTTGAGCGTTGTCCTGTGCACCGAAAAGTTGCCAATTCGATTCCCAATCAGGACACGTTCCTGGGTTGCGGGTTTGCTCCCCAGGGACACGTACAAAAGGTAACTAATAGATGTTTCTCTCTCTCTCCTTTCCTCTCTCTAAGCATGTTCTTGGGTGAGGATTTAAAAAATGAAATAAATAAAACTGAAAGAGTATCTTTAAAAAAAAACACTCAAAACGAATCAATTCCTAACTATGTTTACCAATATTCATGCTTTGTCTATCACATTACATCTGGCGATAGTGGGCTTCTGAGTATCTTTTTTTTAAAAATATATTTTTATTGATTTTAGAGAGAAAAGGAGAGGGAGAGAGAGATAGAAACATCAATGATGAGAGAAAATCATTTATTGGCTGCCTCCTGCATGCCCCCTACTGGGGATCAAGCCCACAACCCAGGCATGTGCCCTGATCGGGAATCAAACCGTGACTTCCTGGTTCATAGGTCGATGCTCAACCACTGAGCCATGCTGGCCGGGCTGAGCATATTTTTTTCTGATTCAGTGTCAAGCGACTTTGCAATGGTAGGTTGATACCAACTGAAGGGGCAGTATTTACACTATAGAAATTGGCAAATGGGGCAGATCAGAGAGCTGTTAACCCCTCACCCACACACTACTGGACAGGTCAGCCTGGGAGCAACCTGCTGATCTTGGTGTCTGTCTTCTCATAGTTCTGTGCTGCGGGGGAGGGGGGGCTTGCACAGTGTGGCTTCATCAGTGCCCACGTGCTGTGCTGAGGGGACAGCACAGAATCAGAGAGTTCTGAGCTGGCAGCTCTGGGATCTGTGTGACACAGCAGCTCAGAAGATTTCTGGGAAATGTCCTGGCCAAGTTGCTCAGAGCATCATCCGGATACACTAAGGTTGGGGGTTTGATCCCCAGACAGGGCACACACAGGAATCAATCAGTGAGTGCATAAGTGGGTGGAGCAATCTCTCTCTCTCTCTCTCTCTCTCTCTCTCTCTCTCTCAAAATTAATAAATTTGCCCTGGCTGGTTTGGCTCAGTGGATAGATCATTGGCTTGTGGACTGAAGGGTCCTGGGTTCATTTCTAGTCAAGGGCACATGCCTGGGTTGCAGGCTCAATCCCCAGTAGGGGGCATGCAGGAGGCAGCCAATCAATGATTCTCTCTCATCATTGATGATTCTATCACCCTCTCCCTCTCCCTTCCTCTCTGAAATCAATTTTTTTAAAAGAATTTATAAAAAATTAATTAATTAAAAATAAAATTATAAATTTATTTAAATTTAAAAGAAAAAAAGACTGCTGAGCAATGGAGGCTGCACCTTCTGTTGAGGTCTCACACACACACACACACACACACACACGCACACACTGTGGCCAAACCAGCTCTGTGAGGGCAGGGAAGGTAAGCAGCTGTGTGTCTGGGTCGCGTCAGGCCTGGGTGAGACGAGGATACAGCCCTGTTGTAATTCTTGACCTGCCTCCTTCCATAAAGCTAAGTAAACATACCTCAAAGATTACTCTAATCTGATTTCCAACCCATACTCCCAGCTGTGGTGGTTGAGTACCATCTTTCATTGCTTCTCAGAGGCACATTTCTTTCACATTTTTAACGTTTCTAAAAGTGGGAGGGCAGCCCTGGGCACCAAAGGGTCTTGGGTTTGATACCCGGTTAAGGGCATATACCTGGTTTGCAGGTTCAATCTCTGGTCCTGGTCGAGGTATGTGTGGGAGGCAACCAATCCATCTCTCTCCTCCTCCTCCTCCTCCTCCTCCTCCTCCTCCTCCTCCTCCTCCTCTTCCTCCTCCTTCTCCTTCTCCTCCTCCTCCTCCTCCTCCTCCTCCTCCTCGTCGAATAAAGGTAGTAACCTAGATTAGGAGACGGAGGAATTGATTTAAAGACAAAAAATACAAAAGATCTATAAGATCAAGAGCTGGTTCTTTGAAAGGATAAACAAGATTATTTGAACCTCTAGTCAGGCTCAGCGAGAAGCAAAGAGAGAGGACCCAGATATACAAAATCAGAAAAGGAAGAGGTGAAATAACAAATGATCCCGCAGAAACACTAAACAAGTTATGAAAAATTTCATGTCCAACAAAACTAGGGGAACATAGGATGAGTTTGGATATATTTCTTTGCCCATATACAAGCCGTCCGGAAGGACAATCACGAAAAGTAACAAAAGAAAATCCTTGAATAGGCTGATAACTACCCCAACTAATTGCCACCAGTAATTAAAAAATCTTCCAGCCAAACAAAAGGCCCTGGTCGTGAATTG
>NW_005875367.1:0-6456 GCF_000147115.1 Myotis lucifugus | reverse complement strand
TCCTCCTCCTCCTCCTCCTCCTCCTCCTCCCTCCCTCCCTCCCTCCTTCCCTCCCTCCCTCCCTTCATCTCTCCCTAAAAATCAATGGGGCCCAGCTGGTGTGGCTCAGTGGTTGAGTGTTAACCTAGGAACCAGGAGGCCATGGTTCGATTCCCGGTCAGGACACATGCCCGGGCTGCGGGCTTGATCCCTAGTGCGGGGCCTGCAGAAAGCAGTCAATCCATGAGGTTCCTCTCTCATTGATCTTTCTATCTCTCTCCCTTCCTCCCTCTCAAAAAAAATCAATAAAAACATACTTTTTAAAAAATCAATGGGAAAAATAACCTCTGGTGAGGATTAACAAAAAAAAACTAACTAAAAAGTAATAATAATGCGAGGGCATATTACAGCTGATAGTGTCAGCATAATGTCATAATTTAATTGTCACCCCCCTTTTTAAAAAATTCTCATCCAAGGATATTTTTTCTATTGCTTTTTAGAGAAGTGAGGGAGGGAGGGAGGGAAAGAGAGAAAGAGAAAAACATTGATGTGAGAGAGACACAACAATTGGTTGCCGGGGATTGGGAACCGAATCTGCAACCCAGATTTGTGCTCATGACCGGGGATTGAACCAGAGATCCTCTGGTGCTTGGGGGCCGACGCTCTAACCACTGAGCTACCACCCAGGGCAACCAGCACCCCTCTTTTCTTTCTTACTGGTATCCTCCTATATAATAAAAGGCTAATAGGCAAATCAAAAAAAGGCAGAATGACTGGTGGCTATGAGGTGCACTGACCACCAGGGGGCACACACTCAACGCAGGAGCTGCCCCCTGGTGGTCAGTGCACTCCCATAGGGGGAGCACTGCTCAGCCAGAAGCTCTGAGCCCAGCTCACGGCTGGCGAGTGCTCACAGCAGTGCTAAGGATGTCCGGCGGCCTAAAGAAAGGCCCAAATTAAGGCTTAATGGCCCTAACCCGGCCGTTGGGAATTTCCTTAGGCCCCTCCAGGAATTGTAAAAGGCCCCAGCTTGGCTTGAGGAAAACCAACCCCCCGCCAGTGCACCGGGCCTCTAGTATGAAATAATAAAGCAAATACAACCCACAGCATGATGGCGACAAAGGAGGCTCTCAGACAAGTCACCTCTTAGGATGATCTGATCACACATTCTGAACTGGGCAGGTCACGGTGGGTGGTGAAGCCCCAGGCACACAACCTCTTTAGTGAAAGGTTTCAAGCCAGCCTTCGCCGTTGTTCTTCTGCCTCTAGACCGACACAGGCACACACTGCGGTGCCCACTCTGCTTTCTCCCACCTCCGTGCGATCTTCCTCTGTTCCCTGCTCACGTAATTCCAAATGCGTAAGAGAAACCCCAGAACGTTTATTCCCCAAAGCATTTGAGATCTCGCTCCCCGGCACGTGTCTTCAGTTTGGCCCAAATAAAGGCTTACCAAAAACAAAAACAAAAAAAAATTACTTGCAGGTTTGGATGCTTCTTATGTCGACAGCCCTTTATGTCGACAGCCTTTTAGAGTTAATGAAAGAGGGTGGGAAGGAAAGTGCGTGGGTGGGGAGCCGGGCGGCCGTATTAACGAGATGATGTCATCCCACCACACAGTGTTAATCCACCCGTGTTGCCCTTGGCTCGGCTAGTTTATTGCTTCTAACTGTCTTCTCAGCCTGTGTGGTCCAGCGTGGTAGCCACTGGCCACTTGTGGTCATTTTTATTTATTTATTCTTTTTATTTTTTAACCCTCACCTGAGGATAGGTTTTTATTGATTTTAGAGAGAAAGGAAAGAAGAAGAGAGAAGGGGGAGAGAGAGAGAGAGAGAGAGAGAGAGAGAGAGAGAGAGAGAGAGAGAAACATCGATGTGGGAAGGAAACATTGATTGGCTGCCTCCTGTATGCACTCCAAGTGGGGATCGAACCCTCAACCTGGGCATGTGCCCTGACCTGGAATCAAACCCATGACTGTTTGGTGTATGGGAGGATGCGCCAACTGACTGAGCCACACCAGCCAGGGCACTTGGCCTTTTTAAATGAAGCTTAGCTGAATTTTTTTAAAAAATATATATTTTATTGATTTTTTTACAGAGAGGAAGGGAGACAAATAGTTAGAAACATTGATCAGCTGCCTCCTGCACGCCCCCTACTGGGGATGTGCCTGCAGCCAAGGTACATGCACTTGACCAGAATCGAACCTGGGACCCTTCAGTCTGCAGGCCAATGCCCTATCCACTGAGCCAAACCGGTCAGGGCCAGCTTAGCTGAATTTAACACGTGTGGGATTTCCATTCCTTCATCTCATGGCCGCATTTTGGTGATCGATAACCGTGTGTGGCCTGTGGCAGCCAAATCGGGTGGTGCCAATACATAAAGTATTTGCATATCGGACGAAGAATGTTCTACTGGACGGAGTACATCCTGCGCCCTTGCTTCTCAGAGCATGGCCCCAAGAACAGCCGAAGCGTAATCACCTGAAGCTTATTCGAGGTTGAGTCCCGGACCCCCAGCCCAGACCAGCTAAACCAGAGTCTGCATTTCATCACGATCCCCGGAAGACAGTGCCTAGGAAAGTTAGAGAAGCACCACCCCACGGTGCCAACGTAAGAAACACCCAAACCCTGTAGAGAATTCTTGTAAGCCTTTCTTTGAGCCAAGCTGACGACATATACTGGGGAGCAAGATCTCAAATGCTTTGGGGAATGACAGTTTTGCAGCTGTGTGTGTGTGTGTGTGTGTGTGTGTGCCTCTGAGGTTCAGGAGGGAGCGAAGGAAGATTACATGAAGGTCGGATCACAGGAGAGCTAAGGAGATTAAGTGTTCTCTCTCTCTGGAGGGTGGTTACGCCTTCCAGGGGTGTCACTTATGGCGTCTCAAAAAGGTGTGTTAACCTAGATGCACAAGAACAATCGAAGTGGCTGGTTTCACAACTTTTCACTAAAGCGATAGAAAAAAAAAAGTGTGTGTGTGAGTGGGGAGGGGGGGGGGCGGACAAAAAAAATTAGAAATTATAAAAAGATGCCCTGGTTGGGTCAGACCGTTTGGTTAGAGTGTCGTCCCAAAACACCAAGGTTGTGGGTTCGATCCCCAGTCAGGGCACATACAAGAAGAAACCAATGAATGCGTCGATAAGAGAGGAACAACAAATCGAGGTTTCTGTCTCTCCCAAAGCAAGAAAAATAAATAAATACCTAGAAGAAAAAAAAAACACAAATAAAGAAGTGAGAGGCCCAGGTGTGACTCCCCACCGGGCCCTGCCCGGTTAGAAAATGGTAATTTATTTCACCATCACTTTTTCAGCCACCGTGTGAATGACTCAATCCCCCAGTGATGGGCACACCTAGGTTCCCTCCACTACCCAAGCCATGGCGCAATGACTATTTGGGGCGTTGAGCATAAACAGCCGTCAACTCGGTATTCGCTGGACAAAAAGGGTTTATTCAGGGGAAAAAAAAAAAACACCCTACAATCCGGTACAGTATGTGCAGCCATGGCCAGACACGTGGAAGTTCGTGCCAGGACAAAGATGGAGGAAGTCCTTTGTACAGGGGGAAAGAAAGCTAAGGGGAGGGGTGGTTACTACCTTAGAGCTATGTTGGAAATAGAATGGTTCCTGTAGGGCTCTCTCTACAACACAGGGCATGAGAGCTCCCCCTACAGGCCCCCCCGATTCCTGTCTAGGATAAGGTCACTGTCCTACATTTTGACAGGGAGGATAGGATGCCCCTTATGTACCTACAGGAGACGTCTCTGGAATACAGGAGCAGGACTAATGGACCAAAAGGCCCATTCTTAATCTGTCTCACCAAATGCCAGCAGGTTTTTGTCCAGATAAAGATTCCTGTCTCCCGCTCCAGCCGATTTGGCTCAGTGGATACAGCATCAGCCTGTGGACTGAAGGGCCCCAGGTTCGATTCCGGTCATGGGCACATGCCAGGGGTTGCAGGGTCCATCCCCAGTAGGGGGCGTGCAGGAGGCAGCCGATCAATGATTCTCTCTCATCATTGATGTTTCTATCTCTCTCTCCCTCTCCCATCCTCTCTGAAATCAATAAAAAAAATATATTAAAAAAAGATTCCTTTCTCCCCACACCCTCAATCATGCCACTAGTTCATTCATTCATTCATTAATTCATTCATTCATTCAGCAAATATCCATTGAATCCTATTCTATGCTGGGTACTGAGACCTCACTTCCAAGGAAGAGGCAGACAAAGGAACAAATGAATAAGTAAAACAGAAGGTATTACAGATGGGAGTCAGCCCTGGAGACGAAGGTTCCAGTGTGGTGTGCTTTTTGGGGTTTTTTTTCATTGTCACACAAACACTTCCCACCTGCTGATGGGACTCCAATGATCCCATTAACAGATGAATCCCCTTTGTCAGTTACAGCCGACATTCATCATTACTTTATATTCCTTTCAGGTGTACAGCATAGTGGTTAAACAATTATATAATTTACAAAGTGATCCCCCTCTTGAATCTTGTACCCACCTGGTACCATCTATAGTTAATACAATATTATTGACTACTAGAGGCCCAGTGCACAAAATCCGTGCACCGGTAGGGTCCCTAGGTCTGGCCGGCGATCAGGGCCCACTGGGGCCTTCCTTCGTTCCATGCTGCCCCCTGGTGGTCAGTGCCCATCATAGTGAGGGATCGAACTCCTGGTTGAACTTCCTAGGGGACACTTTGCATATTAGCCTTTTATATATAGGGATATTCCCTGTGCTGTATGTTACATCCTTGAGGGCTGTGATGCTAAGCAGGTGGTTGTGCCACGAAGGGTTGTTAACTCAGATGGCCTGAGCTGTCCAAGTCCTGCACATTACATACAAAGAGAGGTCTGGCCTTTGCCTGGCTCCTTGAAGATAACCACGGAGCCTCTGAATTATCCTGTTTTTGTTTGGTCCAGGGCACGGGACCATGCTGGAGAGTCTATGCTAACACGGTGGTGACTTCTGGTGGAGTCCTCGGAGCACATCGTGTCTGTTTCATCTCGGGAGGACCCAGAGATGAAAGTCAGCCACAAAGGCAGACAGCCGTGCCTACATGACCAACACCCAATAAAATACCTAGACACCAAAGCTCAGGTGAGCTCCCCGGGTAGACAGCCCTCTGTATGTGCTGCCAAACATCATTGCAGGGGGGATTAGGGGCGATCTGCATGACCACAGCCGGAGAGAACACCGGGAGGTTCATGCCTGGCCCCTCCTGGTCTCTGCCTTGTGTGCTGTGTTGCTTTGTGCATGTTCATCTGTAGCCTTTGGCTGTCATTTAACCCAAACCGTGAGCAGAGCCACTTTTCTGAGTTCTGGGAGTCCTTCTGGGGATTCTCAGAACTCGTCTTGGGCACCCAATTACAGGAGTCAAGGAAGTCTTCGTGGAGAGGATGAGGAGAATAAGAGAAGCCACGTAGACCTCTGGTTTGGAAGAGGGTTCCTATAGTCAGAACAGCCCTGAGGTGGGAGTATGGCTGGCATGAGAGGGGCAGGAGGAGGGAGGGAGGGTAGAAGACATCAGAGGACCATCGGGGCCAGATGGTCTAAGTAGAGCCCTGTAGACCACCCTCAGGAAACTTGACGTTCACTCTGAGTGAGGCGGAAGGCATTGCAGGGTTTGGAGAAGAGGAGTGACCTGCCCTGGCTTACTTTTTTTTTTTTAAAGGTCAGTCTGGCTGCTGTGTCGCAAATAGAATGTAGGTGGACAAGGACAGAAACAGGGAGACTAGAGAGTGAACATACCTGGTATAGGTGAGAGGGGATGGTGACTGGGAGGGACCAGGTGGCAAGGATGGAAGGTGTTGAGAAATGGGCAGATTCTGGATCTCCTTCGAAGGTGTAGAGCTGACAGGGTTTGGTAACAAAATGGATGTGTGGTAGGAGACAAGGAATTCAAGGGCAAGACTAAGGTTTGGACCAAGGCGTGGAAGGACGGAGAGACCATCTACAGAGAAGACCAAGACTGGAAGAGGAGCCTGTGTGAGCCTGTGAGAGGAGTGGAGGACTGGAGTTTGGTTTTGAACTTGGAGGAACACGGAGACGTTGAGTAGGCAGTTGGGTGCCAAGCCCAGCGTTCTAGAGCGGGGTCTTGGCCGGAGACACAGATCTGGGAGTCGTCAAACATGTGGATGGTATTTAAAGCCAGATGTGATCATCACCAAGGGACTGAGTCTAGACAGAGGAGAGAAGAGGACCAAGCGCTGAGTCCCGAGATGCCCCACCACGTAGAGACCGACCGGGGAGATGAGAGCGAACAGCACCAGCCACGGATGAGGACCAGCCAGTGAGTGAGGAGGAAGACCGGGAGGGTGTAGTGTCCCAGAGGCCGAGCAGAGAAACACTTTGAAGGAACGGGGAGTGATCCGCTTGTTCAACGCTGCTGCTAACTCAAGTAAGAGGAACCCTAAAGGGATGGCCACTGGGTTCAGCCCACAGGGAAGTAATTGGTGCCCTGAACAGGGACACAGTTGGC
>NW_005875366.1:0-12396 GCF_000147115.1 Myotis lucifugus | reverse complement strand
ATCCCCATCTTACTTGGGAGGACACTCCGGTCCCCTGAGTGAGGGGCAGGGCAAACAAGCAAATCCAGGCCTGAGTTCAAAGTCACCTTCTTTCCTCTCCAGGTGATGTCCCACCAGATGGCCCAGGCACAACATTACTGAGCAGCCTCACCCTTCATACTAACTCCCCTAGCTGGCCTCTCCTAGAAACGTCCCAGATGTGAACGCAGAGGAAGCAGTGGGGCAGCAGGACCCCATGGCAGCTGGGCCCCAGCTGGCCAGGGAGCAGCCCAGTTCCCATCTGTGAAATGGGGCAGCAGGCATTTCTCCTTCCCGGGCGGCAGTGCGGGCTAAATCAGGCAATGAAGCCTTTTTGCTTTAGCAAAACAGAAGATGCTTCACAAAAATAAAGAAACACAGGTCCATTTTGAACTGAATGTGTATCCAGAGCTCTCCCTTCCAGTATTCATGAGCTACTCCACAGTTCTCATTCGTTCCACAAATACTCCAGCGGGGTCTGTCTCATCTGGGCCAGTCCCTGAGTTTGAAAGGGAGAAGACAATGGGATGCTTTTTTCTGAATTTGGGTTCTTCTCTTGGGTCAGTTTTGGGTTTGAACACACAGATCACTGAGTGCTGAGAAAGCCAAAGGTGGTTTATGTCCTAATCTTTATTAAATTAAGGGCCTAGGAGCAGGCGGGACTGCTGTGTCCTGAAAGCATCCACACATGGGATCAAACGAGAGAGCGGTTTCTCCCTGTAGAAGGGGCCTGCATGGCGTCTCCACATTGTGAGTTCTTACCCAGCATCTTCGCCAACAATGGGCAGACGGCAAACATTAACAAGAACTTGCATCTGTAAATATCTAACTTGCTTCCTGAAACTCATCGAACATTTGAGGACATAGATAAGGGAGTGTCACTTGACTCATCAAGTGCTAAAAACACCAGCAGCCTGGATGCCCCTGGAGATGCTGGGATCAGTTACCATTTATTGAGAAAACCTGGCATCCTGATGCTGGGCTGGTCCCTCTGTGCCCTCAGCCCTGAAGGCAGGCCCTGTGTGGTCTCACTTAGGGGATGAGGCTGAGAGAGGGACCCGCTGGTCCAGGGCACACAGGGAGGAAAGGCAGGGCTCATCTCACCACTCACAGGACCGATTACTTTTAGCATCTCGGTTCTTTATCCTTGAGCCTCAGGGTCTGGCTCTGTACAGAGTGGCTGAGAACACCACCCTGGTAAGGGGAGTGAGGATGTATGTCACAGAGCCTGGCATACAGGGGCGGGCAAAGCAGAGTTTATTCTTATCTTCTTATTTATTAATTATTGTATTATTTTCCATATAAACAACTGCAAACCGACTTTTGCCCACCCTTGTACAGTAGGTGCTTAATAAATAACACCTACCATTGTTATCATAAGGCCTGGCCTTACTAGTTCTGAAACTACCTATTTGTTCTTTTTTAAAAAATATATTTTTTAAGTTGATTTCAGAGAGAAATGGAGAGAGAGAGAGAGAGAGAGAGAGAGAGAAACATCAGTGATGAGACAGAATCATTGATCGGCTGCCTCCTGCACACCCCACACAGGGGATTAAGCCAGCAACCCAGGATTGGAACCGTGACTTCCTGGTTCACAGGTCGATGCTCAACCACTGAGCCACCCTGCCTGCCCGGGCACTATTTGTTCTTTAGGCAGTAAGATTGCAAAACAAAAGCATAGCGGAAACACCAAGAAAAGTCTCAAATCCTGCTCCCCGCAGCTGCCGTGCAGAACTCAGATGAAAAAAGCAGAGAAACCACCAAATTATGGTTCTCTCCCTCTTTTTTTAATGATCCCCTCAGGAAACAAGTTCGGCAAAATGACTTTCAAAACACACACGAGATCACAGGCGTTTCCCTACAGGTTAGCTCTTCACAGAAGCAGGAAGCATTCTGCAAAAAGGGAGGACAGGTTTTGTCAGTGACGTTTTGGTGTGTTGGGGCAGGAAGGGCTCTGGGGCTGAGCAGGGGTATCTGTGGGGATGCCAACCCTGTTTAGACACACAGGTGTTTAGAGATGGGAGGGTGTCCCAGCAATGGAGCTCGGATCTGAACTGGGTGCTGGGCTGCCCCTCCTCGGGGTGGAGAGGGCAGGGTGCCACTCTCAGCCAGGCCTGTGCCGTAAGACGTGTCCCTGCCACTCCACTCGGGCTCATTTTCTTGGGCCTCCGATGAGCTGTCACGGGCACATGCTACTCTGAAGCACCTCCACCCCTAAAGCTGTTGTTCTCTCAGCCCCAGCAGCGGGGGGGCGGGGGGGGGCACCTTTGTGTGTGTGTGTGTGGGGGGTGGGGGGAATGCAAGGTTTCCTGTGGCCTCAGAGAACATCTAGCTTAGGCTGTCTGCCTGGCTCTGCATTAACATCCTCTGGGAGTTAACAAGTCAGCTGCCAGGCCCACGTCTGAGCAATTAAATCAGACTTCCTAGGGTGGAGCCAGGGACTAGCGACCACAGTTTCCCAGGTGATTCCAATGAGCAGCCAAAGTTTAAGCCCATTTATACTGAGGCCTGGAGAGGACAGTGACATGTCCAAGGTCCCATGGCTTTGGCCTATCATAACTCACATCAGGCATGTGCACTGCTGTCTCACAATGTTCACTGAACATTTACTACGTGCCGGGCCCTGCTCTGAGCACCTCACATGTATTCACTCAGGCCTAGTAGCTGCTCTGTGAGGTCAGTGCTGTCACTGACAGATGAGGAAACCGAGGCACAGTGTGGGGAGTGATGGGTCAGAGGTCACAGAGCCGGGAAGTGGCAGAGCTGGGATGTGAGCTCATGCAGGGGGCTGGCCCATGCTCTCACCCGCTGGGCACTGACCCTCAATAACACCCCACTGCCACCATGTCTAGGAGGGAATATGGCTTCCTAGACATCCTCTCCTACCTTCACAGACCCCTGAGCGGGAGCTGTGATGGTCACCACTTCACAGATGGGGAAACTGAGGACTCCTGGGAAACAGACTTGCCCGAGAGCGCCCAGCTGTGGGGTGACACCACTGCCCACTGAGGGTCTGTCCTCTCAGCTGTATCCTCACACCTTCCTGCAAAGGGTGGTGAGACCATCCACTGTCTACAGGTGGGGAAACTGAGGCCCAGGAAGAGAATCTTGGCCACACTATGAAACAGCACCTAATTTTGGGGAGCTACTCTGTGCTGGGGTGATTCAGACAGAGCACCCCAAATCCTTCACCTCTCCTAAAAGGAGTCCATGATTATTATCATTTTACAGGTGAGAAAACGGCTGAGACAAGTGAAGGGGCTGTCCCCTCCACCAGCACCATGTCCGGGGGCATTTCCTGTGGCCCTCAGGCTTCATGTCCATCACAGAGTAAGGGTACCACCTCACAACCCCAACACTGACTGCCAGCCTCCTCTTCCCCCGAGATTCCTGACTTCAAGGAATTATAGGGAGGAGTGCCCTCCAGTGCCCAGGCCGGGGGCCCTGCAGCAATAAATGGGAGAAAGGGCTCCTGACAGTGAGTCTAGACGATGACCTCCTGCTCACTGGGGCCGCAGGGCCCTCTGGGAAATGCCCCCTCCTCTCCCTCAGTCTGCAGAGACAGGGATGCTGCCCACGGCGGTGCTGGGGCTCAGCGACCCTCTGCTCTGTCCAGGCCACTGAGCCAGGCGGCTCCTGCGGCTGCTCAGTGAGGAAAACACCACAAAGAAGGGAAGGCCTCCTGGATGCCTCCATAGGAGAGCCATGTCCTGTAGGAATAGTTTCAGGCCTTATCATGGGACATTTGAGGGTCTGTCTCATCTCAGTTGGAAAGCTGCACCTGCCTCACCTGAGGAACCTTAAAAAATATTTTTTTTTCAGAGGAACATAAAAATGCATGATTGTAAGAAAAGGGTTGGAGCTTTGTCTACACTTTGACAAGCACCGCGTAGGATTGTGGCGAGCAGGGTCTGTGAGTTATGTTGTTTGGGATTCAAATCTTAGTTCCCCTTCCTGCTCAGTTCAGGTTTCCTCTCTGAGCATCAGTGTCCTCATCTAACAAAGGGGCAATGATGGCCCCTCCCTTGTGCACTGGCTGTGGGAGTAAATGCCACCATGAAGACATGACCCCTGACCTCTCCCAGCTCCTGCTTTCTCAGCCAGGGCATCACCTGGGCAAGTAGCCCAGGAAGGGGAACGAGCTCTCTACCAGGAGGCAGCAGATCTGAGTGGTGATGAAGCCACTGACACCTGTGATAACCTTGGCAAGGGACACAGTCTGGTATCTTAGCAATACATGTAAATCAGGATAAGCCACCTTCCCTGCCTGTGTCTAGGATTTGTGGGGAGACTCCATTGCTGCTAGGTCTAGAAGGGGAATGTGGCAAGGCCCACACAAGTAAAATGCACACACCCTGTGACCTAGCAAAGCCACTTCCATTGGGCGCCTCCCTCTGAGTAGGGTGACCCATGGACAAGGGTATCCCCTGTGTCACTGTGTGAATAGCACAAGGCTGGGAACAACTCACATCCACCAACAGAAGACAGTGAATGAACGATGCTGTCTCCACAGGCTGGAGGGGAGGCAGCTGTAGAGGAGGGGCAGCTCTAGGTGCTGATGTGGTTTCTCGATTTGGGGTGATGTGGCTGGAGGTAGGGAGAGGTTCCCCATCACCTGCGCCTCAAAGTCTGAGTGTGAGGGGCATGTGAACCTCTGGGCATCAGTGAATATAAGAGGTGTCGGCTCCCTGGTAAAAAGTGTGCTGTACTGAACTTTAATTCATTGCCTGCATTCACCAGGCTTTTTGATGGATAGAGTGTCTGTGTCTGAAGCAGGAAAAAGTTGCTAAAATCAGATGGGGTTCCAGAACAATCTCCTCACTCTCTGGCCATGTGACCATGGACAAAGCCCTGTCACCTTTTGACCTCAGGCGCCCCTCTGTACATGGGGAGTCAGGCTGGATGGTGTAAGGGTCCCCATGTGCTCACAGTCCAGGATTCAGGATCCTGGGCCTCTGGTAAAACTCCCTCAATGGGAACGGTGTTGCCTCAATGGGATGACCCCTAAGTCTCCCACATGGGGAGCCTCTTCCATGGGGGAGGGACATTCTGAGATGATCCTACTCTGCTTGGAGGCTTCATGACAGTGACAGGGATTCTGGAATAAAGGGGGTTTCCAGACAGACCCACAGTGATCGCACACTTCTGGGCATCTCCTCCCAGCGGGGCTGTCAGAGTGAACAGTGAGTCTGGGCCTCACAGGATTTCCTTCTCCTGTGATGTTTCTGAGGCTGAGATAAAGCAGCACCTTCTCTACTCCCTGCCCTCAGTGAGTTTCTCCCACTGGGAGGGGAAGAGAATGAGGTTTGAGGGGAAGAGCCTTTGCCTGCTTTGTTCTGCAGCTGCCTCAGCACCCAGTGCAGAGCCTGGCTCACAGCAGGTGCCCAGTGGGTGTCACTAAGGAGGAGCCTCAGCCCCATTGAGGGGAGCACTCCCTGGAGGCTGGTGAGGTCTGGCCTTGTGATGGGCAAGTCACTCAGCCCTTCAGTTCCTCATCCCTGCAACAAGGGGCTGACAGGATTGAAAGGCCAGGGCTGGGGAGCCAGACAAGCGGGGGTTCCAGACTTTTCCCACCACTGACCAGCCGTGGGGCCTGAGCAAATAGCATGACATCTGCAGGCCTCAGCTTCCCTGATCTGCAGACGGTGAAATCAGACCATGAATCAGAGCAGGACTATAAGCACCCACCTCCGCACCTGACTCTTAGTTGTTGCTTAAAGATGGACATCGTTCTCACTGACTTGTTGTCACACATGAGGTACAAAGGATCCCCCTGTACTCACCACTCACGCTGAGCTGAGCGCCTGCTCCAGACTTGAACTCCATGTCATTATCACCTCCTCTCCGGAACTTCACACAGTAGTAGGTCCCTGTGTCTGCTGGGGTGATGTTACTGATGCGGATGGAAAAGTCCATGTTGTCTCTCCTCGTGGTGTCTGCAACCCATGTTACCCGGGGGGAGTGGCTACCTCTGTGACTGTAGATTAACTCCCGGCCTGGCCCTGTCCCTCTGAACCACTGGATGGGCCCCACGGGGGTCAGGGAGGTCACAGTGCAGCTCAGAGTGGCCGTCTCTCCGGCTGCGACGGACACTGACTTCTGAGGCTGAATCACTTGCAGCTCCTCACCTGCCCCTCCTGGAGGGAAGAAGCACAGAGCAGGTATTTATTCACCATCTGGGAGCCTGTGGGCTCGGGCAGTATTTATCAACAACAGCTTTCATCGACCGAGTGCACACCCTGAGTGGGCCTTGAGCCCAGCAGTTTGCATGTGTCATACATGTAACCCTCACAACCAACCTTTAATAAGGGAGTTTATAACAAATGTTGAAACTGAGGCACAGAGAAGAAGTTTAGTGATGTGGCAGAGAGTGGGCTTGAGACCTGGGCTCTCCCTGGAAGTGTCATGTCTGAGCTGGGCTCTGAATTCAAGTCTGGATTTACCAGGAAGAAAGGGGCACAGTGTTCCTATCAGAGGGAACAGGATGGGACAAGGCTCAGAGGTGGTGGCAGCACAGTGTGTGTGGGGTTCTCTGGGAGTTTAGACTCTGTTTGGGGCCTGGCCCAGGAAGCAAGCCCCCAGCAGGAAGCCAGACTCAGCAGCTGGGGCTGGTGCAGGCTGTGAGGCAGTGAAGCAGGAGGACTTGGGTTCGGCTCAGGTCTTACGACTGTGAGCCTGGCCATCACTTGGGCCACCGAGAAGTTCCAACAGGGACTCTTGTGAGTGGCCCTGATACTGCGTGCATGTGAGCGCTGCCCTTAGTGGGGCAGGTCTCTGTACTGTCCTCTGAGCCGTAGTGTCATATGTGAGTTATATGGCCCCGTTTCCACAAACCAACCAACAGGCCTGGGCCAGACAGAGTCAAAAGGAAGCATCTGGGCCCTGGCTGGTTTGGCTCAGTGGATAAGAGTGTCGGCCTGTGGACTGAATGGTCCCGGGTTCGATTCTGGTCAAGGGCACAAGCCCAGGCTTGATCCCCAGTGGGAGGTGTGCAGAAGGCAGCTGATCAATGATTCTCTCTCATCACTGATGTTTCTAACTCTCTCTCCTTCTCCCTTAAAAAAAAAAAAAAGGAAGCATCTGGCCTTTGAAGCCATCTGACCTGGTCTGAAACCTGGCTCACCTTTTATTTGCATGTAACCTAGCGTATCCATTGGTCTTGAGCCTCAGTTTCCTTGTCTATAAGATGAAGACACCCCCAGCCCTCTCTTTAAGTCACTTAGTACCAAGCTGGGCACAGGGGAAGCTGCTGTCATTGTATAAGGAACACGCGAGGGATATATGTTGCTCACGCTGATAGTCCTGCAGACCAGGGTGCTGGGGACCCACAGGAGGTGGGCATGGTCGGGCTGCAAGGGCTCTAGGCTTGGAAGCTGGAAGGAGACCTAGAGGTCGGGGGTGGGAGGGGCCTGAGCCCCACATTGGAGAGAACTGGGGCACATGAAACAGATGTGGGTGGAGGAGTTGGGGGAGGGGAGGCCACAGCCAGGAGGATGATCAGGCAGGTGAAGATGCTGTGAGAAGGGCCACAGGTGCTCAGAGCAAGTCTCAGCCAGGGCCCTGGTTCCAAAGAAGGTGGGGGTGGGGAGAAAGGACAGATCATAAAGACCTTGGAGACACACACACATACACACAGATTAAGTTGACACTGCAGAGACACACAGAGATAGGTAGAGGGAGACAGAGTGAGAGAGTGAGTGAGACAGAGTGGGGGGGGGGCGGCGAGGGTGGCAGCTGCTATAGCTGCAGACCATCTCGTCTCCACCCGGTGCTCCCCTCACCCACAATGTGACCCTGTCCTGCCCTGACCTAGGCCACCACTGCCTTGTACATCAGACAGGGTTTGGGCTGATGCCCTGAGCAGGTGCCTCTGCCTCTGGCCGGGCAGGAGGGAGACTATGTGCATTTGCCCATGAGCCAGTGGCCCAGCACCACCCCATAGGCAAGAGCAGGGAGTCTGAGGGAAGGGAGCCCAGGGACTCCATCCGCCCTCACTTCGGGCAGCCCAGGGCTTCAGGACAGGCCTCTCGTCCCTCCCCTGCCTCTTGTCCCAGCCCTGATTCCCATGGTAGGTGAGCCAGGACTCAGATTGGCAGCCTGAGGACAGCCGGACCCTCACGGATATAGGGAAGAACCCCGGGTCCACAGAGGACAGGGGCTGGGGTGTCGCTGTGGCCAGTGTGTGAGAGGCACACAGGGGAGGCTGGCAGAGACACCGAGACACCGGAGGCAGCACCAGCAGCTGCCAACAGCATCCAGCCAGGTACATCCCAGTGGCTCTGCCTTCCAGCACGGAGACTGGGGAACTGGAAATGCCGCCGGGGGCAGCACAGGCTGGGACCTGCAGGCCAGGGAACTGGGGCCCCCCTAGCCAGCTGAGCCCCGCCCTCCCTGGGCTCCCAGTCCACCTTCATGAATTGGAGGAGCACCCCCACTCCCGATAACGTCTGACACAGTCGGATGTGGGTGCTTGCTGCACAGATGCTGCTTAAATTTGAGTTTGCGTCCCATTATGATCAGATGTATTATTTCTATTCCTGATTTTCTCTGGCTTGTGACGGCCCCCCAAGCAAGATGTAGGATCCACAAGGGTCTCTTCCCACCCCATCTACAACCGTGTCTGACACACTCCAGGCCCTCAATAAACACGTCGAGGGCATGCATGAACGAAGGGAGGAGGGGTTTCCTTGCTCCCAGGAAAACCCCTCCCTGAGCCTCTTTCCTTATCTGTTAATGGACCTGCTACAGGCCTATCCCGGCGACAGGCAAGCCTGGAGCCTGGGACTGCGCCTGGCCCACAGAAGATGCCTGTGATCCATGGCAGTTATTATTATCTTCATCAATAACACCACGCGGGGCTGTGAGTCAGCGGCTGTGAGGGGAGCGGTGTGAGCAGGGGAGGCTGCAGAACCAGGCGTGCGCGTGTCGGAGCAGGTCTATTCTTGTGGTGCCGTCGGAGGCCCGCAATCACACCCGGGCAGGCGACAATAAAATCTGGAGCTGTGTAGGGCTGCCCTCCTCACCCCCTTTTAAGTTCTCTACCAACTGCAGCCAGATTTCGGCGGCTTAATTAATTAGCTAGTGTTTAGAAAGCGTTTGAAGAATTTTAAAAGTGCGACGTAAGTGCCAAATATTATTTTAATCGGTGTATGTGTGTGTGTTTTCCAGCAGAGTTTTTTCCTGCTTGCTTGCTTTTCTTTTTCTCTGCAGGTTCTGTTCTGGGAACCGGGCTTGTTAAAACCCATTCCTGCGGTTCTGGGTCCAGGTCATCATCCTGGCATCCCGGACAAAACTCTCTCCTGCCCTCTCCTGCCTTCCTGGCAGGGACAGAGGCTGTCCAGCGGCCTGAACCGCCCGTCTCAGTGGAGGGCGGCTGGGCGGGCATTCTCACACGCTGCTGGTGGGAGTGGAAATTGGAGCCTCCTTTTGGGAAAGCAGTTTGGCAGAATGTACCAAAGGGGTGGGAGCTGTTTGAGGTGGGGTTCCTGCATAACGATCTTGAAAAAGTTGGGGAAAACCCCAAACAGGCAATGAAAGGGGGTGGTTCG
Organism: Myotis lucifugus; assembly: GCF_000147115.1. NCBI lineage: Eukaryota > Metazoa > Chordata > Mammalia > Chiroptera > Vespertilionidae > Myotis > Myotis lucifugus. Next base: position 2,830 of record NW_005875366.1, on the reverse strand, counting down.
GGGAATTGTGGCCTATCCCCTAGATGGAATTGCAGGTAGCCATAAAAAGCGACCATCCTGAGGCCTGTGGTCATCTGGAAAATTCTGCATGGCATAATTTGAAATGATGTTGTGATTATGCAAATAAAACCTGTTCATTGCAAAGCACTTAGAGAAAACAAAAAAGTATAAAAACAAAATAATGATCGCAGAATACCATCAAGGACAACTGAGATCCACATTTTGATATAGTTAAAATATGAGTGAATAAAAACAATGTAAAATCAGACTCAGATAAATACGGCTTCTAGTTTGTGCAAACCTTTTGCTTCATGTATTCAGTTCTGACCAAAATGAAAAATTGGAAATACCCTAATGTCCAAGAAAAGGAGACTGGCTGGTCCCATGATGTTGAACCCCCACATGATGACTAGTCTACAGCCACGAAAATGATGGTGTAGAATTTCAATTATCGACACAGAGATATATTAGAAATTCACAGGGAGTTACTGAGTGACATGTTCAGCGTGATCCCAAACTTCTAGTTTTGGAAAAAATGAAGTATGATATTAAAGATTAGCAGTGATTAATTGTGAGCAGTAGACTTACAAGGGATTTTGTTTTTATGTGTTCTGTTTGCATTCCTTGTGCAATAAAAAAGAAGGGAAAAGCTATGTTCTCAGTATGCTCCTGACTTCGTAAAACAAAATAAATCTGAATATAAATAAACAGCTGCAAGGTGGTATACAAAGCTATAAAACACTTCTCTCGTTGGATCATGAATCTAAAGCCCATGGGCTTCTCTTTTCTTTTCCTTCTATTTGGGGGATTTTTCAGATTTTCTAAACTGGATGAATATTAAAGAATATTTACAGTATCCCACTTAATAATGAGAAGAATCTATGTGTGTAATATGTAGGTTACATACATGTTTGTTGTTTACTGAACCTCCCTTCCAAGAAGTCTAACTGTTTTGCTCACTACTCCTGATACAGTGCAAGGCACAGAGTAGATGCTCAATAAACATTTGCAGACTGACTGACCAATCAAATGTCTAGGGAAAAAGGTCTAGAATGATAAACACAGTAATGTTGAGGTGTGTGATAACTGGGAAATAGGACCGGGGTGGGCGCATTTTCTTTTTACTCTATGCCATAGAGTCTATGGTAAACAATATAGTGAAGCCTTTTTTTTTCCCAGTGAACATTTACTGCTCTGGGAACAAAACTAAAGGAATGAGATAAAACGTGTGAGCAAGTTTTCTAATGGAAGAAGTCAGCACAGTGGGTGGTGCCTGCCTTGTGTGCTTGTTGCAGGAGGAACTGTGTCCACAGGATGCGGGAGCCCACAGCGCCGGGGCGGTCAGGGATGAATTACTAGAATCTACTGTGCGCCAGGCCCTGGGCGAAGGGGTGTGGACGGCTCTGTCCTTGGCCTCCTGGAGCCTGCTCACGAGCAGAGAAGATAGACTTTAAGAAATAAATCAAGTGATTACATTTGGAATGAACCACAACCTCTTAGACAAGTGACTCCTGCCGCCATCTGCGCATCTCGACCCATCCCGCGGCTGCTCCCACCGCCCCGTCTCCTCCACAAACAGGCCGAGAGGGTGAGAGATGGAGCCAGATGGGGGCTGAGGACGGACCAGCAGGCCTTGGTATGTTTTTTTCTGTGTTCATGCCTGGCTTTTGAGATTAAGAAACAATGAAAACGATGTTCATTAGGAGTGAAAAAATAAGCATGGGTGCTTTTCTAATGGAAAAAACAAATCAACTGAGAACCAAAACTTGCTGGAAAGAAACAGGGCCCCTGTGATCCCTGGACGGGATTCCTGCAGACACCTGTCGCACCGAGGCACAGAGAACAAGGCCGAAGCACACGTTTGCCCAGAGCCAGCCTTTCCCAGACCAGTGCTCACTGCCTCGCGCGGCAGGGGCCTCGGGACTGGATGGAGGCCACCCACCAGGTTTGCGCAAACTTGAGAAGCCCTGGGCCTGAGGCTGTGGCCGGAGCTCCGGCTGTGCCTGAGGCTCAGCCTCCCCAGATGGTTCAGATGACACCCACCAGCCCCGCTCAGCCTCACAGCGGGGAAGCGTGGCACCCCTTCCCTGGCTACAGTCATGATCATTACAGCGGGGGTGGGGTGGGGGAGCTGCTGGTTTATCAGCCCACGAGCACAGCAGCGCCTCCTCAGGCGCCCCCAAGGCGTCTTCTGGGTTATGATCCGATGGCGGTGAGTGTGCAGTGCAGGAGTGTGGCTGAGTAAGCACATGGGAAGGAAAGGGAGCAGATGTGGGCGTGTACACACATGTGCCTGAGGGTGCCAAGTGCAAGCACTCACACATGTATGCATGGGCGGCGTGTTCACAGGTGAGCGTGTGCAGAGATGATGCATGTGTGCGGGAATGTGCGACAGAACAGCTCGGAGTGTCTGAATGGGGGCCAGCCACAGGGGCACGAGGGGTGTGAACTGTGTGCACAAGTATCTGAATCCTGGCTGGCGTGGGAGTGTGTGAGCATGTGGGTGGCACGAGAGGGTGTGTCTGAGCCTGAGGGTGTGAGCAGATGCCTGGGCGGGGTGTGAGGGTGACAGGGCGTCTGAATGCGCCTGCAGGGAGGGGAGTGCAGGAGAGACATGCACATGAGTGGGATGTGTATGTGAGTGTGTGTGTGGAGGGTGTGTGTGTGTGTGTGTGTAGGAGGGTGGAGTAGACATTTCAGGCAATGAGAACATATGCCCAGGTTCCCTCTGGAAGTCTACGTACCTGAGACAATTGCTAACCTTTATTCCAGTATTTATTTATTTACTTATGTATTTATTTATCTATTTTTAGCAAAAAAATATTATTTT
>NW_005875365.1:0-12397 GCF_000147115.1 Myotis lucifugus | reverse complement strand
ATATCATGACAGCATCTATTTAACACCCTCTCTCACCCTCTGAGGTCCTCCACATGAAGCTGGGGTGGGGAGGGGCCATAAGAACCTGTCCTCTGTTGTATGCAGATGCCCATGAGTGGGTTCAGCAGTGAGGACAGTGTGGGGGCAGGTACAGGTGCCCTCACTTCTCAGCACCAATCCCACTCCAACCCTGTGCAGACAAGGGAAGAGGAGGGCGTTCTTAACGCTCACAAGCAGGGTCTTAAGATTTATTTTAAGATATATCTCAGTTTCTATTACCTCTGACTCTCAAGGTGAGTTCATCTGCCTTTCAATGTGAGATAACAGCAAGCATCCTCCACCTCCTCCACCATGATTCAAACCAGTACCTTCCAAGTTCATGGCTGTCTCCTAAAACCTGAGGGTAAGCACCTCTCTCCAACACTGAAGAGCTGAGGTAAACGAGGCAGTAGTATTCAGTTGCTAATACGCTGTTTGGGGGATCTCTGTCTATGTAGACACCCACAAATCTATAGGATGGGGCAAAAGTAGGTTTATAATTGTGAGTATGTGAAACAGTTATTCTTTGTTATTATTTATTAATTATTGTATTATTTTCTATCCAAAAAACTGTAAACCTATTTTTGCCTCACCCTATAAAGATAGTATAGTCTTTTTTTAAAAAAATATTTTTATTGATTTTTTACAGAGAGGAAGGGAGAGAGACAGAGAGCTAGAAACATCGACGAGAGAGAAACATCGATCAGCTGCCTCCTGCACATCTCCCACTGGGGATGTGCCCGCAACCCAAGTACATGCCCTTGACCGGAATCGAACCCGGGACCCTTCAGTCCGCAGGCCGACGCTCTATCCACTGAGCCAAACCGGTTTCGACAATAGTATAGTCTTTTATGTTATCTTTTAAAGTTCATTTTCTGTGTCTTGATGCCTGAAGGTATGAGGTCTAATACTTGATAATGCCTCTTATGGCACACCAGTTCTTTTACACAGGCTACTTAATCATCATTTAACCTAATAACCCCAAATGGTAGGTGTATTCGTTTCTTAGGGATTCCATAACAAACTACCATAAACTGAGTGGTTTAAAACAACAGGAATGTATTCTCTCACAGTTGTGGATGCTAGAAGTCCAAAATCAAGGTGTCAGCAGAATTGGTTCCTTCTGGAGGCTCTGAGGGAGAATCTGCTCTATGCCTCTCTCCTCGCTTCTGCTGGTTGCCAGCAATCCTTGATATTCTTGGTTTATAGACATATCACCCCAATCTCTGTCACCTTCACATGGTATTCTCCCTGTGATTTCTGACTATATCTCTATCCAAATTTCCCTCTTGTTATGAGAACACCAGTTATTGGATAAGGGTCCACCCTAATCCAGTATTACCTCATCTTAACTTAATTCATCTTTAAACACTTGATTTCCAAATAAGGTCACACTTAAGGTACCTGAAGTTATAACTTCAACATTTCTTTTTGGGGGGTCACAATTAACCCATAATAGTATCATTCCATTGTTCTCACCTTCATGTTAGATTGAGACTCAGAGAGTAACTTATACAAAGAGATAGGATAGATGGCATAATTCAGTTTTTAATTTGCCTAGACATAATTATACCAATTATTGGATGCCTGCTTGTACTAGGCCTTCTACTGGGTGCTTCTTTTTCATTTCTAATCCTGCATATAGTTATTATCCCCAATTTTATAAGCAGAGATGTGTATTATTTAAGTAGCTTGCCCAGAGTTACATAGGTAGGAAGTAGCAGATCTGAGAATCAATCCAATAATTCTCACCCAATTCAACATACCAGAACATCTTTGGGATACCTCACCCCCCTCACTCCCTTTATACTCTCCCCTGATATAACTCCCTACCTGCAGCTGAGAGTCATGGCTATAAAGAGCAAGTTACTGGAATTTCCTAAGTGAACCGTGTAAAGGCATAAAATTAATCACTGGAATCACAGCACTGCAACTCAATGCCTCACCGTGGGTGACAGTCTGATGAGAAAGACCAAATCTTCATCTTCTTTCTGGCAGCCAAATAAAAGTTGCATGAAAAAAACAGTGTAAGGAGTAAATGCCATTAAAGAGCAATATATGTCACAACTAATTACTTCCCTACAGCGTGCTGCATGTGGGCTGAAGCCACTTTTCTGTTCAAACAGGCGCCGTACTGGGAAGGAGCCTTTATGACCATGATGGGGAAGAACCTGTCTCAGCCAAATTCATAGAATGGTTAAATTGATTCATTCTTGCTCAAAATAAAGAAATCAAAAGCATCACTTGCTGAGAGGTGCTGTGCACTCTTCCTCAACATCAAAGTTGTGCCATGCACACACTCATCAGTGCCTTATAGACACAGCACCAGAACACAGAGACCTTCAAGCAAAGCATGAGTCACAGCAACATCCTCAAATCAGTGCAAGGCCATGTGAGAAGCCACTCAGCCCAATGCCACTAACCGAGATTGGAGCAAAACTTACAAGTTAAAGTTGTTTTTGCTCGTATTACCTCAAAAGGATACCACAGAAGTAGGGAATAGGAACACGGCTCTGGAGGCAGGCCAAGTAAAATGCCAATCCCACCTCTACCATGCACTACTCATAGGGCCCTAGTGCATTATTTCTCTTTTTGAAGCCTCAGTTTCCTTATTGCAAAATGGAGATATTGACATGAACCTCATAGAGCTGTTATAAGGAATATCAGCATTCCACTCTGACCCTTGATTCCTAACATAGAATATAAGCTCTGGGTAAGAATAAAATATTTTTTAGTTTTTTATTTATCTTATCCCATGTGACAATATTTCTTTTTAAAAGAGACATGGCTTAAATAATAAATGGGAGCAGAGATCTGGCAGAAGCATCAGGATGGGAAAACAAGTGACAGGATGAGAAAACACCACATTGATAGGAGATACTAATTTCTTTCATGTGCTCAATATTATCCAACTGAATAAAACACACACACACACACACACACAGGACTGGATGGAGTTAGGGAACAACTTGTACTACTTTATCACATTGTTATTAGCAATATTTTCCCACACCTTATTTACATCTTCAAATATCTTATGCTCAATTTTATACCTATGAGACAACATCCTAAAGGCAGGGATAAGCTTCTACTCACCCATGCATCCCTTGACTGAGTGTGTTGAACTGCATCCCTTGACTGAGTGTGTTGAACAGAGATGACAAAAACAGCTTTTGATTTGAGCCATCTGAAGGAGAGCCATCTAGAGGCAAATGATTCAAACAGCATCTCCACAGGCAGTTAAGCAACCCAAACTCATTTTGAAATAGATGTAACTGCACAAGTAATGTGTACTCTCTATGCAAACCCTGAAATAAAGTTTGTAAGACTGATACAATACAAAATGGCATTTAAGCCAAAAATAAAGCCTGAGCAAAGAGATTTTTGGTTGTATTTTTAATCAGTGAAAGTACCAATCCATTTCACAAACAGCTTTACAGGAAGAATGGAGTAATTCATCCTGTCAGTTAAAATTCATAAAAAAATAAGCTCCAAAATTAGTTAAATACAACTATTCAAATACATTATTAGTATAAAAAAACCTCTTAGAATAAACAGTAGCAGTATTTACTTGTAAACAAAACCGCCAGTAACAACCCTTCACTTAATGACAACAAATCTGCATTGTTTTAAAATACTAAAGATATAATAAAGAGAATAGTGACCATTTTTCTTCTTAATATATAATACTCAATATTTAAAATAATGTTACCAATAATAGATACAAATTGGTGTTGTCATAAGGCGTGTTAAACAGTCTTTTTCACAGTACTCGGGCATCATGTCGCTGCAGAGGGCAAAGTTTTCAAAAGTCTTCTCCTAGCTGTGATCCTTGCACACCGAGGGCACTCAGAGGACTGGAAGCACTGCTTGTGAAAGCAAGCTCTGCACTCTGCAAGCAAGAAGGACAGCCATAAGCAAAGGGGCTATCTTGTTTTCTCACATATGTACACTCATCCCCAGGAGAGAAAGGATCTGAGTCCAGAAACCAGATTCTTCCAAAAAGAAATCAGGCAGATTGAAACTCAAAGGGATTATAAAGTCTCCAACAGGTCATGAACATTGACCTCTGAGGGCCTGATGAGTGGATGCTGCCGTGCCCCCCAGATCTGCCCAAGGGACATCCCCCCAGCTGCTGAGAGTATTGTTAGCCAATGGCTCAGGAGGTGGTGTCCCTTCCCTGGAAATGGCCCTAATGGGAGAGAGCTGCCTTGCTCAAGGTCATGTCCCCTTTTTAGCACCAGCCTGTTGGGTGACTGACTGTTCAATGTGGGTTTTAAAGACTTGGCTGACCCCTTTTCCTCAATTTGAAACAATGCTGAAGGCCATTCCTGCTTCAGAGCTCCCCGTGAGATGTGCTGAGCTTCACTGCATCCACATCACAGCTCAGCTTCTCCCTCTACCCAATCCTGCTGTCTTCACCCCCATGGGTATTGAGCCTAAGAATGTGCCACAGTGAACTTCCTGCATGCAAATCCCTGCCTCAGAGTTTCTCTGCAGAGAACACTGCCTAATGAGTCAGGGAAACAACACTTGAGTGGTCTAAGAGGAGGGCCTGCTCATATCAAGGGCGAAGGCAGATTTCTTACCACATCTCTCCCATGAAACAGTTTAGAGAACACAGTATTTCCTGGGGCACTAATAGAGTAGAACAAGGATCTGCAATCCTTTTCTGTAAACAGGTAGATAGTAAATGTTTTAGGTCCTGTGGGCCATATGGTCTCCATAACAACTTTTCAACTCTGCCATCGTAGCACAAATGAAGCCAGAGGTAACACTTCAGTGTTTGGCATGACCACGATCCAACTACAAAATGGATCCAACTACAAAATGTGGTGCTGTAGCTTACCCTGGTATAGAAGAATTGGGCACAGGCGAAACTTCCTCTCTTCAAACCCTGTACTAGGAGACATCACCCTTTATCCCTGCTGCACCCGAATACTCCTTCCTGTGCACCCAAAATTTACTAGCTCCAATTCAACATATAGCACACACCAGCACCATTATAATTTAAAGAAATGTTATTTAGCTATTATTAAGCTTAAGCTAATTTTAAAAAATACATATTTTATTGATTTTAGAGAGGAAGGGAGAGGTAGAGAGAGATAGAAACATCAACAATGAGAGAGAATCACACTCCCTAGTGGGGATTGAGCCCACAACCCGGGCACATGCCCTTGAGCAGAATCGAACCTGGGATCCTTCAGTCGGAAGTCTGATGCTCTGTCCGCTGAGCCAAACCAGCCAGGGCAAGCTTAAGCTAATTTTGTGCTTGTGGATGAAAGGGGCCACAGGCTAACCTGACAAGCTCAGGGAAGGCCTACATGGGGGTCTTACAGACTCAGAGACCTAAAGTAACCACAAAAGATGGTCTGAAATTAAACTTTCACTAAAAGCAGTTATGGTGGGTAGTCACCTCCTAGGCCGGTATCTTCATTGACAAGGTCAACATTTACCTTAACTGAGCCTATCTGTCTTTTTGCATCTATAATAACATACCCTTTAAAATGTCTAGGTAACTTGTAACTTCCCTTTTTCCGGATCCCTTGGGTCACAACCTAATGTGCTGGGCGCCAGGACAGATACCACAAATTCCTTATCATGTTAATTGTTCCTGCACCCACCTAAGTATGTACCCATCATTTTACTTTTTATCCAATCCCAGGGGTTCCCCTCCCCCAACCCAGCTTTGCTTTCTCCCGCCTCTCTAGTCTGTCACCAATGAATTTCATGTAACCCACCTATGTCCCTTTCCTTTGATTGTGATGAATAATTGCAAATGTAACCCGCCAATCTCCGGAGCACTATCTCAATTCGTTGAGGTTCTGCTTCCCGGCATATGTCGACAGTTTGGCTCAAATTAACTCACAAAAATTCTTTACAGGTTTCAATGGTTTTTACGTTAACATGCTTGTTATTAAACTAATGTTAACTCTGCACTTATTACGTTAATAAGCTTATGCTATTCATTTATTAAGATACCTGAACATCTTCTACACGTTGTGATCTGAAATGGGAAGATGACAGCTGTACTCCGGCAAAATTCACAAATGAAGCCCTTTCCTTGACACAGCTGTAAGAGTCAAAAAGTTAAAATCCTCATTGGTAATGTCTCTTTCGATGGAGAATCTTAGTCACTACTTTTACAGTATTTGATAAGTAGCCATTTTTAAATGTCTACAATTCCAGCCTCTGGAAGGAACAAGATGTTATATATTCTGCTGCAATGAGCGGATGAGAACAATAAATGTGCATTCATTTTGCATGGAGAAACATCACATTGAGTTGGATTAAGGCACCAGAGCAAGATCATGATTTTAAACATGGACTCTTAAATTATCTAATTTTGTTTCTGATAGCTGCACTGCAATTCTCCAGTCCCTATAGACAAAGAGCTCCTGCTCCACTGGATCCTGAGTTGACATTGCTGTATTTGGCACAGATGGGACAGATGGGAGTCCAGGCAGACCCCAAGCAGGGCTGGGAGCCCAGACTAAGAAGCCGCTTGGCCCAGGCTTGCATCCCAGCCCTGATACTTACTACAGGATTACTTAGACCAATGGTTCTCAACCTGTGGGTCGCGAGCCCTTTGGGGATCTAACGACCCTTTCACAGGGGTCGTCTAAGACCATCGGAAAACACATATATAATTACATATTGTTTTTGTGATTAATCACTATGCTTTTATTATGTTCAATTTGTAACAATGAAAATACATCCTGCATATCAGATATTTACATTACGATTCATAACAGCAAAATTACAGTTATGAAGTAGCAACAAAAATAATTTTATGGTTGGGGGTCGCAACATGAGGAACTGTATTAAAGGGTCGCAGCATTAGGAAGGTTGAGAACCACTGACCTAGACTCTTTTAACAGCTGTGAACCTCATTTTTCCCATCTGGAGAGGGTATTACCAGCACTTTCTTCAGGATTTGTAAAAGTTAAATGATAATATAAAGTGTAGAACACCTAGCACAGGCCCTGATGCACCAGAGACAGCTCAGGGACACACCTGCCCCCTGTGAACCTCACCTCACAGCCGGCCACGTGGGCAAGGGAAGCGTTCAGAATGTCCTTGAGCGAGGGCGCCAGCAACCCTTTCTTGACCCTGACCAGGTCCTCCAGGGAGAACAGGTAGAGCTCATCGGTCAAATGTCTGGGCACCTGCTCAAACTCTTTTAATGCACTGCCAGAGAGAAAACAAAGAGGATTCAAGAACCCACCCACACAGGCTGGGGGAGAAGAGGGAAAGGGGTGAGCAGGTAATTGTTTTCTCCTGGCATTCACAATTACTTTTTAACTCAATTTTTTTAAAAGAGCCCCAAGAACAAGTTAACCTTACTCATTCAACACATTAGATTTTGCAAGTTCACTTGGAAGCCAAGGTAAAATCCCATACTGATTTCAAAAAAACTGAACCAGCAGAGAAATGTGCTTCTTGCAGCCTGACCAAGCAAAAGAAAATTGAATGCTATTTCAAGTCTTAAAACTGTGTACTGGGATAAAACTCACTACTTTACTGATCCCAGCTCAATTTCAAGTCTGTCACTGACAGTTGCCCCAGATAGCAGAAAAATAACTGCTCAGGCATATAACTCCCAAATCCTTGAGTTCAAAACTGAGCTGAAGACTATCCATCTGTGAGCTGGTCACAGGCACTTGGATGCACCAAGGGCATTCCAAACTGAACAAAACCTTCTCCAAACCCTCTGCGCCTCCTCCTAAATTCCCTAAATCAGTGATGAGAAGCATCACCACACACTGCATTCCCAAGGCAGCCACTGCGTACCCTGGACCTGAAGCCAAACCATATTTAATTCTCCATCCAGCCTGGGGACTCCCTCAGCCTGCTTCCACTTCCAGCTCAGGCTTTATCTCTGGAAGCCTTGTCAGCTCCCTTCCCTTACAAACAAAATGCTCCTCCACATTCTCAGGGCTCTGTACATATGTGCCTAAGACACAATCCAGCAACGGACTACTGTGCTGATTCCCTCCCTGGACTTAACATGAGTCCTGTTGATTTGTTCATCTGAAGCACAGAATGGATATTCAAGAAATTGTTGTAGATGGTAAGAATTTTGGGTATTGTTACATGCTACATACAAGAAAACTGAGGGTCTGAGGCATAATTAACCTGTCACAGCAATGCCATGAGGTAAAGCTCAAACCTAAATGACTACTAAAGACATGCTCCTCCCCAAGAAATTTAATTCGAAAGCAATACATCATCATTCAGTTTTTAATCTGAAAGAAGCGAGAGAAAAACCAAGATGGCGGCATAGGTAAACACCGGAGATTGCTGCCTCACACAACCACTTCAAGAATACAACTAAAAGACGGAACGGACATCATCCAAAACCACAGGAAGGCTGGCTGAGTGGAAATTCTACAACTAGAAGGAAAGAGAAAAGCATACCGAGACTCAGAGGAGGTGCGGTGCGGAAGTACAGAGGTATGGAGGCGCATGCGGAGAGGGCTGGCGGCTGAGGACATGGTTGTCTTTTTCAATCGGGAGGGAGTCTCAAGCTCTGAGCTCAAGTTCTGGGCAAGTCTCTGGGGACCCAGACTCACACGGGAGAAACTGGACTGTCTGGCATCAGTCGGAACTCGAGGGCGGCTTTCTCTCAGAGGTGCTTGCAGCGATTGCCAGGACACTGAGAAGCGGGGCCTCTGAGGGCAGCCATAGCTGCTTGCTCCACCCAGTTTATCCCCTGGGACCCCACCCCACCCAAGCCACAAGCCATGCATGGAGGCTTTTGCATATGAAAGGCCTGGCCCTTTGCAATTTGAAAATTACCTAACAAATTGCAGCTGGCCCAAGGCCCCAGGCAACTTGCATTGCTTCACACCTGGCTCCTGCTGGATAGCCTCAGGCAGAGGAGATTAGCACCTCCTTAGAGATCCAGGAGCCAGTGTGCCCGGTGGTCGGAGTGGGACCATCCAGATTGCAGCTCCTCGGATCCATAAAGGATACATTCAGGGGGCAGACTCAGTGAGCACCAAAGCCCCACTAAAGCAAGTCTTGCCTCAGAGGGGTATCTCCAGCACAGAAGTTCTCCCACTGTAGACACAGCTGATTCTCACAGCCAATTGGCCTGGAGGTCAATTCCTCCCAGTGATACCTACAACAATCAAGACTGTGCACAAAGCCCACAAGGGGGTGCACCAAGAGTGTCCACCTCAGGTAATTGGGGAGGCTGAGCCACTGGGCCCTATAGGACACCTAGCACACAAAGCCACTCTATCAACACAGGGAAGCATAAAAAATGCGGAGACAAAGAAACAGGACACAAATGACAGAAATGGAGGAAAGCAAACGACTGGATACAGAGTTCAAAACCACACTTTTAAGGTTTTTCAAGAACTTTCTAGAAACCGCCGACAAATTTAGTAAGACCCTCAAAAAGACGGGTGAGACTGCCGATAAATGTAGTGAGATCCTCAAGAAATCTAGTGAGACCATCGAGGGTATGAAAAAGGACCAACTAGAAATTAAGCAGACACTGACTGAAATAAAGGATATTATGCAGAGTTCTAACAGCAGACTAGAGGATCACAAGAATCAAGTCAAAGATTTGCAATACGAAGAAGCAAAAAACACCCAACCGGAAAAGCAAAACGAAAAAAGAATCCAAAAATATGAAGATAGTGTAAGGAGCCTCTGGGACAGCTTCAAGCGTACCAACATCTGAATTATAGGGGTGCCAGAAGAAGAGAGAGAGCAAGATATTGAAAACCTATTTGAAGAAATAATGACAGAAAACTTCCCCTACCTGGGGAAAGAAATAGACTTACAAGTCCAGGAAGCCCAGAGAACCCCAAACAAAAGGAATCCAAAGAGGACCACACCAAGACACATCATAATTAAAATGCCAAGAGCAAAAGACAAAGAGAGAATCTTAAAAGCAGCAAGAGAAAGAAACTCAGTTACCTACAAGGGAATACCCATACGACTGTCAGCTGATTTCTCAACAGAAACTTTGCAGGCCAGAAGGGAGTGGCAAGAAATATTCAAAGTGATGAATGCCAAAAACCTACAACCAAGATTACTTTATCCAGCAAATCTATCATTCAGAATTGAAGGTCAGATAAAGAGCTTCACAGATAAGGGAAAGCTAAAGGAGTTCATCACCACCAAACCAGTATTATATGAAATGCTGAAAGGTATCCTTTAAGAAGAGGAAGAAGAAGAAAAAGGCAAAGATACAAATTATGAACAACAAATATGCATCTATCAACAAGTGAATCTAAAAATCAAGTGAATAAATAATCTGATGAACAGAATAAACTGGTGATTATAATAGAATCAGGGACATAGAAAGGGAATGGACTGACTATTTTGGGGGGGAAAAGTGGTATGGGAGATGCGGGAAGAGACTGGACAAAAATCGTGCACCTATGGATGAGGACAGTGGGTGGGGAGTGAGGGCGGAGGGTGGGGTGGGAGCTGGAAGGAGGGGAGTTATGGGGGGAAAAAAAGAGGAACAAATGTAATAATCTGAACCATAAAGATTTAATAAAAAAAAAGTAAATTCACTAATACTGAGCTAGAAGGTTTAATAACTCTAAAAAGGTTTACATTCCCAAGGAGAGACATGAGGTAATTACAGTCAGCCCTCTGTATCTGTGGGTTGGGTTTAGCATCCAAGGATTCAACCAAACACAGATAAAAAAAAAATATACCAGAAAGTTCCAAACTTGAAGTGACCATGCACCAAGAACTATGCTGAGTCCATGTGAATGACATGATGTATAAGCATAGCCTGCTGTAGCCTATATACAAATATAGGTTATATGCAAATATTATGCCATTTTATAAAAGAGTATTGAGCACTTGATATCCTAGTGTTCCTGGAACCAATCCCCCTCCCACTACTGAAGGAAAACAGAGAGGCCCTGTGTATCGGAGGGGCCAAGCCAGGAGGCACACAGAGGATTAGCAAATGTGTGCAGGTTATTATCCTCCCAACTCACATGCCCAGACCGCCCCAGCCAACAGTGGTACCTTTCAGCAAATCTGCAGGTCTTCAATAGCTTCTTGATATGAAATAGCTGCTCCTGGATTTCCTAAAGTCAGAAACAAAATGGGATACTCATAATGTAATAAATAACACTGGAAATGTATGTCAAATTTAAATGTTATTTCTAACCTTGAAATGCTACAACACTATAAAACAAGCTTTTGAAGTAAAGTCTATACAGCAAGAGTTCAAGACTGAGTCCTGAAACTTGCAGAGGGTTCAAGATGGACCTAGTTTTTGTGGATCCTGAAGTTTACATAACATTGGCTTTCTTTAAGAAAAATACGCAACTATGTATAAAAGAAAGAGATCCTGTCACTTGCAACAACATGATGAACCTGAAAGACATTAATTAAGCCAGACATAAAAAAAAAGGCATGGTCTCACTTGTATGTGGAATCTAAAAATGCCAAGTACATAGAAGCAGAGAGTAGAATGCCGGTTCTCGGGGACAAGGAGGTGGAGATGGGAGCTGTTGGTTAAGGGGCACAGAGTTGCAGTTATGTAGAATGAATACGTCTAGAGGTCTAATGTACAGCATGATGACTATAGTTAACAATACTGTATTGAATATTGGAAATTTGTTAACAGTAGATTCCAGGTGCTCTCACCACACACACACACACACACACACACACACACACACAAAAACACACAAACACATAAAGGTAACTGTGTGAGGAGATGGATATGTTGAGTAGTAATCATTTTACTATGTGTAACAAGTCATGTTGTTCACTCAAACATATACAATTTTATTTAAAAGTAATAAAATTTAGCCGAAACTGGTTTGGCTCAGTGGATAGAGCGTCGGCCTGCGGACTGAAGGGTCCCATGTTCGATTCCGGTCAGGGGCATGTACCTTGGTTGCGGGCACATCCCCAGTGGGAGATATGCAGGAGGCAGCTGATCGATGTTTCTCTCTCATCGATGTTTCTAGCTCTCTATCTCTCTCCCTTCCTCTCTGTAAAAAATCAATAAAATATATTTAAAAAATAAAAAAAAATAAAAGTAATAAAATTTAAAAGCTATGCGTAGATGCAAAACTATGCATAAATATAAAATTTGACATGGTGCCTTTGCAAGAGTCAGTGCAGGCGAGGGGCCCTGAGGCATAAACTCCATCCACTGGACAACAGTAAACCTGCCCCGCAGAGGGTCTGTCTGAATTGGGTCCCCCGTGACGGCGTAATGTATATTTGCAGCAGCAGGACCCTTTCAGCCACTGGCCTGGCTTCCCCCAAAAGGTTGCTGCTCACCTTCACTCTGTCCAGCTCCTTGGCCTTCGCATACCGGCTGTAGCTGATGTTCAGCAAATTGAAAATGGGCTGG
>NW_005875364.1:0-12400 GCF_000147115.1 Myotis lucifugus | reverse complement strand
CATCGATCTACGAACCAGGTCACGGTTCCATTCCCGGTCGGGGCACATGCCTCGGTTGTGGACTCGATCCCCAGTAGGGGGCGTGCAGGAGGCAGCCGGTCAATGATTCTCCCTCATCACTGATGTTTCTCTCTCTCTCTCCCTCTCCCTTCCTCTCTGAAATCAATAAAAATATACATATTTTTAAAAGAAGCAGGACAGTTCTGAGACAGAGCCTCAGGCCGCACCACCGCCCCCACGTCCCCTACATCCCCCACGCCTGCCCGCACATCTCTGGTCCCTGAAGCCACACTGTGTGCCAGCCACGTGCTCTTGGCTAAGCTGGAGCAGGACCTGTTCCCAGGGCCCCGAGCTCAGGCAGCCGAGTACCAACTCTGTCCTTCAGGTTGCGGTTGAGTGAATAGAGGAAGAAGTTGTGCCGGCCCGTCCAGTGCACGCCGAGGACACTGGGGACCCCTGGGGAAGGAGAGGGGGCGCGTCAGTAAGGAGCCGGGGTGGCCACTGCCCAAGGGGAAGTCAGTTTGAAATAAAAAATGGTTTGTTCATCCAGGCCGGTGTGGCTCAGTGGTGGAGCGTCGACCTATGAACCAGGAGGTCACGGTTCGATTCCCGGTCGGGGCACATGCCTGGGTTGCAGGCTCGATCTCCAGTGTGGGGCGTGCAGGAGGCAGCCGATCCATGATTCTCTCTCCTCATTGATGTTTCTCTCTCTCTCCCTTTCCTTTCCTCTCTAAAACCAATAAAAATATATTTTTTAAAAAGTGGTTTGTTCCAATGGGCGGCACCCACCACAAGGGTGAGCGTCTCGGAGAGCAGGGGCGGGGCACCCCAGAGGGCTGCTCCTAGGCCAGCTCCTCTTCCTGAGAGGGACAGTGGCCGCAGCTGCCCTCGGCTGCTTCCACAGCTTCTAGATCATTCGTGTCCATCTGGCTGTCAGTGTTTTACTGATATTTTTAAAAATATATTTTTATTGATTTCAGAGAGGAAGGGAGAGGGAGAGAGAGGTAGGAACATCAATGATGAGAGAATCATGGATCGGCTGCCTCCCGCAGGTCCCCTACTGGGGACTGAGCCCGCAACCCGGGTATGTGCCCTGCCCGGGAATGGAACCGAGACCTCCTGGCTCCTAGGTCGACGCTCAACCACTGAGCCACGTGGGCTGGGCCGGCTGTCGGTTTTTAAATCACATCCTGTACGAAGTGGAATTCATATCCAGAACAGCCTGGCACCCTCCCCTGAGGCAGGTCACTCCCGGAAGACAGTGCCAGCCCCATTCTCAGGGCCTCTGGGCCACAGCCGGCGCCGGCTTCCACCTGGCCCCCTCCCCCCACGCAGGGTGTGCTGCGGGGACCCCTCTGGGGGGGTCCAGATGCTGAGGCATTGCCCAGGGTGACTGGCCACGTGCCCAGGGCAGCCACTCCTTCATGGTCACTTACCTGGGGGGCTCTTGACCTCTGCTGGCATCACCGTTAGGCAGCTGTGAAAAAGGAAGTGGAACGTGGCCATGCTGGAGAGAGAGAGAGAGAGAGAGAGAGAGAGAGAGAAACTCGTCAGAGCCACGGCAGACTCCTTGGCAAGGAGCAAGGCTGGTAGTCTCGGTACCAGGACCGGAAATGGGGTCCAGAGCCCCGAGGCACATGGCATTCTGGGTGCAGGTCCTGGTGGGTGCAGGGGGCGGGGCTGTGGGACCCTCTCCCAGGCGGGACCAGCGCCCTCTCTGACCCGGGAAGACCCCTTCAGGACCAGGCTGGGGCCATATGCCCGAATGCCCTCTTATCCTGGGGGTGGTACAGCCGTGCTGTGCTGAAAAAAAATGGCTCTGTTTTTCTGTTTTTAAAGCCCCAATTCCTGATTTATAGGGCTGTGGCTTTCTGTGGTGTAAACACTCTCACGATGGACAGTAACCAGCGGTTTAACAGCTGCCTGCAGGTTCCTAAACGCCTCGCCAGGCAGCGCTCCCCTGAGCCTCGCTCATTCCAGCCCAGGGTGCAGCGGGGTGCAGGGGGCTCAGCCCCAGGGCTGTGTCCTGACGGAGCAAACTCAAGGCCCAATGAGGGCAAGATGAGAGCGTTCATGCCCAGTGGGTGAGCATCAACCTCTGAACCAGGAGGTCACGGTTCGGTTCCCAGTCAGGGCACACGCCCGGGTTCTGGGCTCCATCCCCAGTAGACACTTCCCAGGCTGGGGCTCTGCTTTTACCGTCAGGACATGGGGCGAGTGGGGCCCGCAGGAAATGGAGACAGATGTTAACGGTAGTGACTTACAGTTCTACGTCTAGGATCTTCCGTGTTGTCTAGATAACTAGGACAAAATGCTAAGAGATGGTATCATACCTAAAGTAGTATAATAAGCTGTTTGCCATCTCCACAGCTACTATCTATTCCTTCTTGAAATCCATGTTCTCAGCCTTTGTCCTGTTTAAAAAAATCTCAAAAAGATATGACTTCTCGCCCTGCCAGCGTGGTTCAGTGGGTGAGCATCAACCTATGAACCAGGAGGTCATGGTTTGATTCCCAGTCAGGGGACATGCCCGGGTTGCGGGTTCGATCCCAAATAGGGGCCATGCAGGAAGCAGCCGATCAATGATTCTCTCTCATCATTGATGTTTCTATCTCTCTCCTGTTCCCTTTCTCTCTGAAATCAATAAAATATATATATATAGAGGCCTGGTGCACAAAAATTTGTGCACTTGGGGGGATCCCTCAGCCTGGCCTGTGCCCTCTCGCAGTCTGGAACCCCTCGGGGGATGTACACCTGCTGGCTTAGGCCTGCTCCCCCGGGGATTGGGCCTAAGCTGGCGGTCAGACATCCCTCTGGCAGCCCGGGAGCCCTCAGGGATGTCCACTTGCCAGCGGGGATCAGGCCTAAGCTGCAGTCGGACATCCTTAGCACTGCTGAGGAGGCGGGAGAGACTCCCACCATCACCGCTGTGCTGGCAGCTGGCAGCCTGGCTTGTGGCTGAGCAGAGCTCCCCCGTGTGGGAGCGCACTGACCACCAGGGGGCAGCTCCTGCATCCAGTGTCTGCCCCCTGGTGGTCAATGTGTGTCATAGTGACCAGTCATTCCCAGTTGTTCTGCTGTTAGGGTCAGTTTGCATATTACCCTTTTACTATATAGGATGACTTCTCGAACGATCTGCTGGAGTTCTCAGAGAGAAGCCCCAAACCAGAAGCTTTTAGACCCCGGATTGATTCAGGTCCTTGGGGAGAAGCCCTGGGGGCCGGGGCGCAGGGCGAGGGCTCACCTGAGCGGCTCCTCCTCCCACTCCCCATCCAGGTACTTCCTGTAGGTGGCGTTGAAGACGGCGGTGTGCTGCTCCCACTGACTGTCCTTGATGATGTGGTTCTGGCCCGAGCCCAGCCCGTAGCAGCCCTCCATCTTAGCAAACACTTCCAGGGGGCTCTTAAATAGGCTGCCTGCGAGGGACATAGTCCAGAGTCGGCCAGACCGTCCAGCTCCCGCTTCCTGAGGCTCCCCTCCTTCCTCCACGCTTCCCAGCTCCTGCAGAATCCCGCCTCCTCAGAAACCCAGTCTCGCCTGCAGCTCTCCGTCCGTCCGTCCGTCCGTCCGTGAGCCCAGGCGCGGTCTTTCCGGGGCCTCTCTGCTACCCCCGCGCGCTCAGGAGCCAGCACGAGCTGCTGCTCATCTGCTCGCGTCTCCCTCCCACCGCAGTCTCACCCAGTTACGGGTTACAGCATCTCCAGGGGATGTTCCCCACGTCACCGGAGACCTGAGGGCACGGTCGCTGCCCCACCAGCGTAGCAGGCAGTCCTGTCCCTTCCTCTGTTTAGTTTCCTGCAACTACCTTCCTTTCCAAGGCCGCCTCCCTCTGTCAGTCACTGTCTTCATCACTCCCCTTCCCATAAGCTTTCGTTTCCTGCCTGTCATCTGTCCCTAAGCCCACAGGAAAACCGGGCGATTTCGTTTCTGGGTCCGCACCCCCAACTGTCAGGACTCGGTACTCTTTGGCACGTGCCCAGGCCCCTCAAGTTGCCTGCCGGGTCCCACGGTGGCCCGGATGCCCCTCCCCAGGGCAGCCACTGTTATCACTTCGCTGCGTAGCTCTCTACAGCAGGCTCCTCGTTGATAAGCTCACGGTAGCATATTCCATCCACGGATGGTCTAACCCAGTGATGGCGAACCTAAGACACGCGAACTCATTTTTTTGGTTGATTTTTCTTTGTTAAATGGCATTTAAATATATAAAATAAATATCAAAAATATAAATCTTTGTTTTACTAGGGTTGCAAAGATCAAAAAATTTCTCTATGTGACACGGCACCAGAGTTAAGTTAGGGTTTTTCAAAACGCTGACACGCCGAGCTCAAAAGGTTCGCCATCACTGGTCTAACCAGTTCGTTATACATCGTTTCGCTTCCACGTGCAGAACCTACTGCTGACTGTACTGATGAATGAACTAACATGGGGTGTAGCAATGAATGAACTCCAGCCCTAGCCGGTTTGGCCCAGTGGATAGAGCGTCGGCCTGTGGACTGAAGGGTCCCGGGTTCAATTCCGGTCAAGGGCACATGCCTGGGTTACAGGCTGGATCCCCAGTAGGGGATGTGCAGGAGGCGGCCGATCAATGATTCTCTCTCATCATTGATGTTTCTTTCTCTCCCTCTCCCTTCCTCTCTGAAATCAGTAAAAATATATTTAAAAAACAAACAAACAAACAAAAAAGACATGACAAGTCAATTAATATGTTTGGATTCTGATTCAAACAAACCAATGTAAAAAAAAAATCTTAAAAAAATTTTTTTTAAAAAAAGGAATGAATTCCTATCAGCACCAAGAAAGGCCTCTCTCTTTCATGGTCTCCCTATTCTGTTAGTTAACAGTATCCCCGTAACATTTATAACGTGTGTCTTTAGGTCCCAGAGTTTATCACTTAAAGAACATTTTCTCGCCCTGACCGGTTTGGCTCAGTGGATAGGGTGTCGGCCTTCGGACTCAGGGGTCCCAGGTTCGATTCCGGTCAAGGGCGTGTGTACCTTGGTTGTGGGCATATTCCCAGTGGGGAGTGTGCAGGAGGCAGCTGATCAATGTTTCTAACTCTCTAATCCCTGTCCCTTCCTCTCTGTAAAAAATCAATAAAATATATTAAAAAAAAAAAAGAACATTTTCTCTCCAGAACTGTACTTGTGATTTAGATATTGCTGCCAATAAATAGAAAAGATGGGAAAGGTGGGAAAAGGCAACAAAAAGAAAAACAATGCAAAATCAATGGCCAAAGGAGAGTATTAGAGGAATCATACTGGCCTGTAATGGGTTTGGGTGGCTTGATCTTCATTACCTGGACTGGAATACTCAACTTAAACTCCGCCAGACAACAGGTGCTTCCATCCTACAATAAGGAAAAGGCACAGCTAATAAGACCACAGAGGAGGGGAAAAAACAAACACCAGAATAATTCCAAAGATGGCAGGCAAAGAGGGAAAAGGAAGAAAAAAACGGTAGGACGATAGAGAGTAAATAGCAAAGTGGTAGACTCAAACCCATGCCTGGCCGTGGCTCAGTGGTTGAGCGTAGACCTATGAACCAGGAGGTCACGGTTCGATTCCCGGTCAGGGCACATGCCCGGGGGTTGCGGGCTGGATCCACAGAGTGGGGCGTGCAGGAGGCAGCAGATCCATGATTCTCTCTCAATCTCTCTCCCTCTCCTTTCCTCTCTGAAATCAATGCAAATACGTTTTTTTAAAAATACCTGCATTTCTGTATACTGAGAACAAGCTCTTTATATCAGAGTCTGGGAAATTCAGGGGAATGCGGGGCATGAAAGGGTCACGTCAGCCCCGAAGGGAAGCGAAATTGCCTGGGAGGCAAGAGGAAAGGCCCCCAGAGAAATGCCTAGGAGTCCTGGGTGGAGAGGCAACGCCCAGACCCGGGAGGGACTGAGTCCTGCTCCCGCAGCCACTCTGCCCGTTAACGTCCGGTTTGAACCAGAGCGAATTGGTTTGGGAGACATGGCCTCCCTCCCACCCCCATTCATCTCCATGTCCCCAGGAGGGCTCATGCGGGATGGAGGGCCAGGGGAGGGAGAAACGCAGGCTTCCTACCGCTTGGAGCTGTTTGGGTTTTTTCTTTGGGTTCACAGCCAGTTGGGGGTGTTCCACTTCCTTGACCCAAGCCTCCTTGGGCAACTTGTACACGTCCAGCCAAGTGTCTCCAGCCCCTGCGTTGGGAAAGCCAGGGACTGTTGAGCAACGGCAGGCAGGCGCCACGTGTCCGCTGAGGACGGCCTGTCTCCTCCGAACCCCTGACACGGAGGCTGGCAGACACCCCCTCCCCCCTCCCCCCCCCCAACAGCAGGGTCCTCACTGCCGGAGAGCTGGGCTGCTCCCCCGAGGCCACCGCACCTGCACTGCCCCAGCAGTTTCTTTTATTGGTTGGTTGAATGGTTTCAGAGAGGAAGGGAGAGGGAGAGAGAGAGAGAAACATCAGTGATGAGAGAGAATCATGGATCGGCTGCCTCCTGCACATCCCCTATTGGGGATCGAGCCCGCAACCCAGGCATGTGCCCTTGACCGGCATTGAACAGTGACCCTTCTGTCCACAGGCTGACGCTCTAACCACTGAGCACACTGGCTAGGGTGAACCCTAACAGTTTCTAACCAGACTCTGCTGGGCCCGTTCCCAGGTGTTCCCCAATGGCAAACCCCACTGACATCGTGTCTCAGCGATTCCTCTCTGGGGAGGAAGGCGGCTTGTATGGAACCAGCACTGGGCAGCGCTAGGCCGAGAAGAGGTTGGAACTGGGAGCGATGCCCCAAGAGAATCCTTCTGACCAATATTGGGGCAGATGACAACCTGTGGGGGGGGGCGGGCGTGGGACTTTGTCTTGTCATAGAAATGTGCTCAGCTCTGTACCGAGTACCTGCCCATCGGGGAGGGGCTGCTTTCTCGTGGGATGGGTTCCTGGCTAAAGGTTTCCTTCAAAAAGTGCTCATCGCCCTGGCCGGTGTGGCTCAGTGGATAGAGCGAAGGCCGGCGGACTGAAGGGTCCCAGGTTCGGTTCCGGTCAAGGGCACGTACCTCGGTTGTAGGCTCCATCATCCCTGGCCTTGGTCAGGGTGCATGCGGGAGGCAACCAATCAACGTGTCTCTCTCCCATCGATGTTTCTCTCTGTCTCTCCTCCCTTCCACTCTCTCTAAAAAAATCAATGGAAAGATATCCTCAGGTGAGGATTAACACAAAAACAAAAACAAAACAGTGATCAACTGGTCACCTTGACTTCAGAATTCTGGCCTCCAGAACTCTGGGAGAAAATAGTGATCTGTTGCTTTAAGCCACCCAGGGTGGCACTGTTTGGGCCGCCCTAGGAAACTGCTGCAGAATCCAAGTCTCCTTTGATGCATAAAGCGGTGTGAGTACACATCTTCCTCAAGCACGTGACCTGGGAGGGACCCAGGAAAGAATATCAGTAGAGGCCCAGCCCTGCCAGTGGCTCAGAGGATGAGCATCAACCTAGGAACCAGGAGGTCACGGTTCGATTCCCGGTCAGGGCACTTGCCGAGGTTGCAGGCTCGATCCCAGTAGTGGGCGTGCAGGAGGCAGCCGATCCATGATTCTCTCTCATCATCATGGATGTTTCTATCCCTCCCTCCCTCTCCCTTCTTCTCTGAAATCAATAAAAATACATTTTTTAAAAATAGAGGCCCAGCCCTAGCCAGTTTGGCTCAGTGGATAGAGCGTTGGCCTGCGGACTGAAGGGTCCCAGGTTTGATTCCGGCCAAGGGCACATGCCCAGGTTTTGGGCTCGATCCCCAGTGGGGGGTGTGCAGGAGGCAGCCGATCAGTGATTCTCTCTCATCGTTGATGTTTCTATCTCTCTCTCCCTCTCCTTTCCTCTCCGAAATCAATAAAAATATATAAAAAATAAATTAAATTAATAAAAAATAAAATAGAGGCCCATAAATCATACGTCTAAATATTCAAAAGTTAAAAATCAAGCTAACAGCCCTAACCGGTTTGGCTCAGTGGCTAGAGCTTCGGCCTGTGGACTCAAGGGTCCCGGTTCGATTCCAGTCAAGGGCATGTACCTGGGTTGCGGGCACATCCCCAGTGGGAGGTGTGCAGGAGGCAGCTGATCGATGTTTCTCTCTCATCGATGTTTCTAACTCTCTATCCCTCTCCCTTCCTCTCTGTAAAAATTCAACAAAACATATTTTTAAAATCAAGCTAACAGTCCATTTGGAAGGACGAAAAAAAAAGTCCATCACCATAGTAATAATTGCAACATTGCTTAAATCGGTGGGCAAAACTTTAAGAAGAAACAGGGTATTTGTAGAGTCTCAAAGTATCTCCCCCAAGTGGTTTTCGATGACTGTGGTGGTTTCAACATTCAGCCAGAAATTCTTTGGTTCTGCTGCCTCTCCCCTTCAGTGTGGCCTGGACATGGTGACTGCCTTCTGACAGAGTTCGGACAGAGCACCACAGTGGCCCAGCCGGGAGGGGGGGTGGGGGGAGCCTGGCAGATGCCACTTTAACTAAATGTCAAGGTTAACATGGGCAGCAGAGAGTCACGTTGCTGTCACACTGGCCCTGGTTCGCTGCAGTGAAAAAAGCCCTTCACCTCTGCGTATCTTCCCCCAAATCCTTAACCCCAGTGGAACCACGAGAAACACTCAAACCATGAAATTGAGGGACGTTGCACAAAACATCTGACCGGTGCTCTTCAGAAATGTCAAGGTCACGGAAAACAAGGAGAGACCAAGACACTGTCAGTCAGGAGTAGACTAAGCAGACGTGAGACTAGATGCAGTGTGGTTTCCTGACTGACCCTCAGAGCGAAAAAATTAGATTCGTGGGAAAACTGGTGAAATTGCAGGGGATGGGGTGGGAGGGAGAGAATATGTAATTAACTGTATTATACCACCGGGCCGGTATGGCTCCGTGGTTGAGCATCTACCTATGAACCAGGAGGTCATGGTTCGATTCCTGGTCAGGGCACATGCCCGAGTTGCAGGCTTGATCCCCACTGGGGGGGGGGGGAGGGCATGCAGGAGGCAACCGATCAGTGATTCTCTCTCATCATTGATGTTTCTATCTCTCTCTCCCTCTCCTTTCCTCTCTGAAATCAATAAAAAAAAAATTTTTTTTAAATAGTATTCTAGCCCTAGCTGGTTTGGCTCAGTAGATAAAGCGTCAGCCCGCAGACTGAAGGGTCCCAGGTTCAATTTCAATCAAGGGCACATGCCCAGGTTGCGGCCTCAATCCCTGGTAGGGAGCGTGCAGGAGGCAGCCGGTCAATGATTCTCTCTCATCATTGATGTTTCTATCTCTCTCCCTCTCCCTTCCTCTCTGAAATCAATAAAAATATATATTTTTTAAAAAAGGAAAAGCAATTCAATGTTACAAAGGATATTACCTTTAAAAAAATCGTATTGTACCCATGTTATTGGCTCACTAGTAAGTTTGACAAGTGCCTGGGGAAGCTGGGTGGAGGGTACGAGCTCTCTGCCCGGCCCCTGCAGTTCTAAAGAGTCCTCGAGGGGAAGGGGGATTCTCTAGGGGAGACTGCGACCCGGACTCTCCTCGCGGCCCCCGTGAGCCTTGCCTTGTATGAGGAAGGCTGCAAAGTCCCCTCCGTGAGAGATGTCCATCTTCATGCAGATGGTTTGCTTGTTGGTGTCATCCTGAAACGGAGAGAGAGGCTGCTAGAGCCAGGCCGCCCGCTGACCGAGAGGGGGCCTGCGGGGGCTGGCGTGTCCCCCAGCCCCCCCCCACCCCCGCGTTCACATAAACCCTTCCAAGCTGGGGGCACAGAGAGATGCCTCTCTGTGGACACGTGTTTTTATTTCTCTCGGGTCAAAGCCTAGGAATGCAATTGATGAGCGATCGGTTCAACTTTATATCTCAGATATGTTTCCCAGTCTGTCTGTGGATTTTTTGTTTTCTTTTTTTTTTTTTTTAATATATTTTTATTGGGTGTGTCCGGCCGTCTCGCTCAGTCCTGATCGGCTGGACCCCAGCAGCAAACTAACCTACTGGTCGGAGCGTCTTCCCCCTGGTGGTCAGTGTACATCATAGCAAGTGGTTGAGCAGCCTTAGTACATCATTATCATATTACACTTTGATTGGTTGAATGGATGACTGGACACTTAGCATATTAGGCTTTTATTACATAGGATACTTTCTTTGCCCTGGGACCCATCAGGAACATTTTATACAAGATAAACTGCAATTAGAAATCTACCCTGAGCAATACTGTCTCTTTTGGGGATTCATTAATCTTAAAAAATAAAAAGAGCCCACATTCTGAGAACCTACAGCAACATGCAGGCAGTGTGTGGGAACGAGGGATACACGGGTAAGACGCGCCCCTGCCCTCAGGGAGCCTACATCCCAGGGAAGAAGCCACCATGTAAACAAGCAAGGCTGCGGGGGAGAAAACGAGAAGGAAATTCTGTTCTGTACGGTGGTGGCACAGAGGAGGGAGAGTATGTTAGAGAGCTGGCCTGGAGGCACGGGAGAAATTTAAGAGCCACGCACAGTAGGTAGGGAGGCAGGGAGAGTCCTCCAAGCACAGGGAACAGCATGGGCCGGGGAACAGAATGTGAGGCGGCCCGGAAATTTTAGGGACTCATAGGGAGTTATCAGATATGTTGGGCTGGACCAGAGTTCCTTCGTAATTCTCTCCTCTCAACCACATGTAATAAGTCCAAGGTATTCAGCTCCCACCTCTCATGGTCCGGGAACCTTTTAATTGACTGCTTTGGAGAAGGCTGTTGGACCAGGGAGGTGTCTCTTTCTTACTATTCTAGGACAGCTGTCATTGCCTCCATCTTAAATTTAATTTAATTTAATTTCTTGTTAATCCTCACCCAAGGATATTTTTCCCATTGATTTTTTAAAAATATATTTTATTGATTTTTTACAGAGAGGAAGGGAGAGAGATAGAGAGTTAGAAACATGGATCAGCTGCCTCCTGCACACCCACTACTGGGGATGTGCCCGCAACCAAGGTACATGCCCTTGACCAGAATCGAACCTGGGACCCTTCAGTCCGCAGACTGACGCTCTATCCACTGAGCCAAACGGGTTAGGGCATTTCCCATTGATTTTTAGAGAGAGAGTGGAAGAGAGGGGGAGAGACACACAGAGAGAAACATGATGTGAGAAAGACAAATCGATTGGTTGCCTCTTGCACGTGCCCCCACCGAAGCCAGGGATTGATTCTGCAACCGAGGTGCGAGCCCTGGACCGGAATCAAACCTATGACTCTTCCTTCATTCCACAGGCCAGTGCTCTAACCACTGAGCAAACTGGCTAGGGCTTAGTACTTTTTTCCGAGTTTTATTTATTGATTTTTTCAGAGAGAGAGAGGAAAGGAGAGAGAACCATCGCTTCTGTCCCACTTACGTATGCATTCTTTGGCTGATTTTTGTACGTGCCCTGATCGGGGATCGCACCCCCAACCTTGGTGTATCGCCCGGCGCTCTAACCCTCTGAGCTACTCGGCCAGGGCCTCGCCTCCACCTTAAGAGTGAACCTGATTGGCTACAGCACACGGCCCCGCTCTAGGAACTTACCCACTTCGTTGATGGTTTTGATGAAGAAGAGACCTTCCTTACAAAGATAAAACAGTCTAACGACACCTGAAAGGGAAAAATGAGTGAGAATGTAAGACAGACGAGGGAGCTGTCACTTTCTCTCGGACTTCCTGAAGACTGGCGTCGGCAGCTCCTGCACGCTCGGGCCTCCTCCCGCCCCTCCCCCGCTGGGAGGGCCTGGGTCTCCCTGCCTGCCTCCACCCGGCACCTGCCCGCCCCAGCCCCGTCCCCTCCTCCTAGGAGCCTCCCATGGGCCCTCTGGCCACACGGGTCCCCTCTCCTTGACTCCTGTCCCCTGTGCTAGTCATCATCCCATTCTGCCTCACCTGGTTACCCACCTGTGTCCTGTGGGTGTTTTTTTCTTGTTTTAAACATATTGTTACTGATTTCAGAGAGGAAGGGAGAGGGAGATAGAACAGCCGTGGGCAAACTACGGCCCGCGGGCCGGATCCGGCCCGTTTGAAATGAATAAAACTAAAAAAATAAAAAGACCGTACCCTTTTATGTAATGATGTTTACTTTGAATTTATATTAGTTCACACAAACACTCCATCCATGCTTTTGTTCCGGCCCTCCGGTCCAGTTTAAGAACCCATTGTGGCCCTCGAGTCAAAAAGTTTGCCCACCGCCGAAACCGGTTTGGCTCAGTGAATAGAGCGTCGGCCTGTGGACTGAAAGGTCCCAGGTTCGATTCCGGTCAAGGGCATGTACCTGGGTTGCGGGCACATCCCCAGTGGGAGATGTGCAGGAGGCAGCTGATCGATGTTTCTCTCTCATCGATGTTTCTAACTATCTATCTCTCTCCCTTCCTCTCTGTAAAAATCAATAAAATATATTTAAAAAA